>NC_143586.1:22047676-22342676 GCF_048544385.1 Mastigoproctus giganteus
ATAGGATGAGATGGAAGGCTATATATTTTAACTGCATAATTGAGGAGCAGCATCTTTCTCTGAAGTTGGAGTGGAGGTTCATTGGCCTCTACATATAAGCTTTGCACTGGCAAAGTCCTGTACACCCCAAGAGCAATCCTGAGCACACTATGTTGTATTGTGTTGAGACAGGCTAACAGTCTTTCGGGCAGAGTCATAAACAGGGGCACCATAATCTAATCAAGATCTGATTAAGGCCCGGTATAGGTGGAGTAGAGTATAGCGATCAGCTTCCCATGTCATAGATAAGATGACTTTAAGTATATTCAGCTTTTTCATACAGACAGTTCGTGTTTGTAGTATGTGTCTCTGGAATGTGAGTTTAGTGTCAAGGGTTATGCCCAAGAATCGGATATTGCTAGTAATTGGTATCGGTTGATTTCCCAGTGATAATTCAGGTTCTGGATGTAGGTGACGTTTTTTACAAAAGTGAATGGCTGCAGTTTTTGTTGCTGATAGACGATAACCATTATGTGAAGTCCATGACACTATTTTGTTTATTGCAAGCTGTAAATGTCGTTCAATGGAATGCATATTCTGTGAATGGCAAGATATTGCAAGATGATCAGCATAAAGATAGATTTCTACGTTACCCAAAATGTTCTGCGCTAAATTGTTTATCCTAAGAGCAAAGAGTGTAGCACCGAGTACCGATCCCTGTGGTACACCTTCTCTTTGGATAAGAGCTTGCAAAACAGCATTATGATAACTCACTTGAAAAGTTCTATTTTTAAGGTAACTCTCTATGATCATTGGAAGTCGACCTCTGAGTTCTATGGCATACAGGTCTTGCAGAATACCATAACGGCAGGTGGTATCAAAGGCTTTTTCAATATCCAGGCACACCATGACAAGATGTTCTTTTCAAATAAAGGCATTCCGTATGTTACACTCAGCTTTCACCATAAGGTCTAAAGTGGATCAGTTTTTGTGGACGCCATATTGATTACAACTGATGACTGAGTGGGATTCTATGTACCATACAAGTCTATTGTGTACCATCTTTTCCAATGTCTTGCCCAAGAAGCTGGTAAGGGATATCGGTCTATAGTTGTATGGATTCGTCTGATCTTTCCCAGGTTTTGGAAAAGCTAGCACTGTTGAATGACACCATAAGCGAGGATAATAGCTTTCGGAGAAGACCCGATTCAGAAAAAGCAATAGGGAATTTAGTGCCTTTTTGTCTAGGTGTTGCAACACGATTAAATAAAGACCATCAGGTCCTGATGCCCCATTTCTTGATTTGTTTAGAGCATCCTGTATCTCCAACATTGTAAAGGGTTGATTATATGGGAGTGCTATGCTTGTACTGAAATTTAATTTGCTTTGCTCAGTCCTTCTTTTATGTTGCTGAAAAGATGGTTCATATGCAGCTGTATCTGAGATTTTGGCAAAGTTTTCTGCCAGAGCATTAGCTATTTCAACTGGAGATGATAAATCTTGTCCATTCCATCTCAGTATTTGAGAGGATGTTGGGAGAAATCTACCATTCAGTTTTTTTATTTTATTCCAGATTATTCTGCTGTTTGTGTTCTTCGTTATAGTAGAGGCAAACTGGATCCAAGAATCTTTTTTTGCCTTATTCCTTACGAATCGTGCTTTTGCTTTCAGTTTTTTGAAATTTATAAGGTTCTCAGTAGTTGGGTGTTTACGAAACAGGTTCCATGCCCTGTTTTTCTCTCTTTTGACAAGTTGGCACGCTTCACTCCACCAAAGATTGGCATGTTTAAACGAACCAGTATGGATTTTTGGTATGGCCTTGGTTGCGGCATTTAGAATCTGAGATGTGATGGGCTGTGTGGCATCATCGATGGATTAGAATTTGATAATTTCAATATCGAATGAGATACTGAAAGCATATAACTTCCAATCGGCCTTGGAAAATTTCCATTTTAAGCGGGAATTATTTGCCTGAGGGATTCTAGTTGTTTGGATTTCACAAATTATCGGATAATTGTCACTGTTTAGCAGATTGTCCAGCAGATGAGTAGATACAATGTTGGAAATTTGTTTGTTATTTGGTTTTTAGGAGCATTAGCAACTAAGGCTGGGATATGCGGTGGTCATTCCCTGATGTTTCTGCATCCTCCGTATTTGGTGGTGATGAGCTTGAACCCCGGTCTTATCAAGAAGCATGTGCTATGCACTGCTGCTCCTTCCCACCTGGCTACAGAGGCGCCTCAGCACCAGTATTCAACAGTGTTAGACTGTGTTTGTCAAGCAGTGATTCCAGAACTTTTCCTCGTCTGTTTGTATGTGGGAGCCCCAGATTGGGAGTGTGCATTAAAATCTCCAAATAAACAAAATGGAAGAGGGATCTGTAGCAGAATTACCTCTAGGTCATTATAAGTATATTCTTTGTTTGGTGATAGGTAGATTGAAACTACTGTTAACATGATTCCTAAGGAGACACGTACTGCTACTGCTTCTAAGGAAGTTTGCAGTGGAATGTGTTTAGTAAGGACTCTTGAGTTTACTAGGATGGCCACACCTCCATGCATGGTGGTATTGTTATTTCTATTATACTGATATACAGTATAGTTCTTGATTTTTGGAATTACTTGTGGTGGTAGATTAGTTTCTTGTAAACACATGCTTACCGGACTATACTGTTGGATATCATTGATATTGCTACGTGGACCTCTACAGTTCCATTGTATGATGTGACCCATTATTTGTTTTTAGCGGTTGTGTTTGATTCAGTCTGCTTTTTAGGTCCAGTCTGTTTTTGTCTCTCCAGTTTTATTCTTTCTTTTTTTGAGAAGATAGGACATGCTGTGTCCATGTCGCCTTCTGCGTACAGATCTAAGATTGGCTCATCGGGATTGATGTTTTCATTTGTATCCATATTTGTTACATTTTGCCGACTTTTCTGCATTGGGACTGCTGTTTTAGTTTTTATGGTTTCTGAGGAAGACTGCAAAGCAGTTGGCAGTACTGTAATTGGTGTGTTGTTGGCACTATCTATCACATGCTGTTCGTTAGTAGACTGCTGTGAGGTTGAGAGTATTTCTCTAGCCCAGTCTGCAATAGACATGGATGGGGGAACTGACACGTCAGTATGAGTGGCTGCTGACTGATATTTCTTTGTTGCTGCTGCATAGGTGTGTTTAGGTGTAGTAAGCACAATTTGCTTCTTTGCCTCTTGGTAAGTCACTTTCCGCTCTACTTTGTATTTTTGGATATTTTTCCTGTTTTCCACAGTTCACAGGACTTTGAATAGGCGGAGTGTTGGCCTTGACAGTTTGGACAATGTGGTGTTTCAGCACCACATTCCATTTGTGCGTGGGATTTTGAACCACAGTTTGAGCACATTGCATCCCCTCGACAGATGGTCTGAGAGTGTCCAAACTTTTGACACTTATAACATCTGATGGTTTGTTATGTTTGTTATTTGGTTTTTAGGAGCATTAGCAACTAAGGCCATATTGCTCCGGGGATATGCGGTGGTCATTCTCTGACCTTTCCGCATCCTCCATATTTGGTGGGCACAAGCTCGAACCCCGGTCTAATCAAGAAGCGTGTGCTATGCACCGCTGCTCTTTCCCACCTGGCTACGGAGGCGCCAGCATCTGACGGAATTAGGAATGTAGGGTCTTATACGGCAATTGAGATAGCCGATGGTAAATTTGGTGTGCCAAATGTAAGGATGATGTTCTGCGTTGGAACAAGCTGGCCATATTTTCTGATCATAATCCACTTAGCATGTGTGACTTTTTGGAGGCATTCAGTGTTGCATGAGGGGTAACTTGCACAGGAATACCAACAAAGGCTGAGAGGTTCAGAAGAGCCTCTGAGTGCTTACGACTCACACTTTCAATTAGTAAATCACCCGATCTAAGTCTTTTCACCATTTTAGGTGAACCTGCTGTGCTTTCCAAACATTTCTGTATCAGAAATGGGGAGAGTGTACTCATGCATTTGTTTGACAAGGAGTGGAAGATAAGGAAACATGGACGTTTGTTTTGCTCTGTGTCAGTTCTCAGTCTTTTCGACTGTGGTGTGTCATGGTCATTATCATTTGATTTAGGACATGAGCGCCAAGGCTCAATTGGAGGGAAATTGTCAAATTCCATGTTTGCTCCTTTTAGCCCTGGGAGAGTGGCTTTCTTCTCCCAGGTTACTGGCCCTGCCACGTGGAGGCAGGAGCGGTACCACCAGTGACCAAGTGGTTGTAAAGTTTAGTAGCTTGTTAGTAATTAAATATATATACTCTGAAAAAAGAATGGTAGTTTTCCTTTCTTTGTTCTTACTTTAACACTTGAAGCACAGAACCACTTTAGGTAAACAAAAGAGAAAATGACACTAGAAATAAAATTGAACTTTGTCACTTAGACATAGCACACTGTATATCTCAGAGGAAATCGCTTGTCACTATTGCTTGGCACTCGGGGCCATAAGAAGTAATAAAAAAAATATTAAAAAAACCACATATATATATACAGAGTGCCTCAAAAATACATGGCATAACTTCAGGAATGAGTTCCTCATATGTAGACAATAAAAATATTTTATATCAACATAGTTCCGGAAATGCTTGGTTCCCGAGTTATTAACCAGAATGTCTTATTTCCCACAGGTGATTTCCTTCATCACAAGGTACTGACAGATTCTGGTGGTTTTCCATTCTGACCATGTACTAATCAGGAGCAGGAGGGTATGCACTTTATGTACGGTTTGGCAGACAGCAATGGCCTGGAGGCTCGTCGTTTGTACCATGAAAGGTTAAGAGAACGAAGATGTCCAGACAGGAAAACATTTCAAGGTATCTATCGCCGCCTTTGTGAACATGGGACCTTTACACCTCGTGCTGCCGACAGAAGATGACCAAGCTCTATGACTTCTGAAGCAGAGGAGAAGATTTTGGATGTTTTGCATGCCACTCCTGGAATCAGCACACGCAGAATAGCAATGCAACTGGCTGTTCAACGTTTGACAATTTGGAGAGTGTTGTGAGAACACCAACAGTATCCTTACCACCTGCAACGGGTACAGGCCTTGTCACCAGCAGATTACCCTGCGTACATAAAGTGCATATCTGCTTGCTCCTGATTTGAGTATATGGTCGGAATGGAAAACCACCAGATTCTGTCAGTACCTTATGATGAAGGAAATCACCTGCGGGAGATAAGACATTCCGGTTAATAACTCGGGAACCAAGCATTTCCGGAACTATGTTGATATAAAATATTTTTATTGTCTACATATGAGGAACTCATTCCTGAAGTTTTGCCGTGTATTTTTGAGACACCCTGTATATATATTTCCCCCCCCCCCACACACCCAATGAACGTGCATAAAATATTTCCTGAAGAAATAATCTAAGCAGTGTGGTTAATTTTTTAATTGTGGTAAATAGCCCAAATTATGTAGTAATTCAAATACAGAAGTTGTCTTTTTTGGTTTGTAGAAACTATGCACAGCCTATAATGAAATATGATATGAAGATGTACTTTATGGTAATGTTCAGTCATGAAAATTATGCTTACTTAGAACAGAAAAAAAGTAGTACCCCTTAAATTTATCTATTCAAATACAATGCAATCATATCATAGTAATCCAAAGCATATCCTGGTTTAAATAATTTTTTTCAATAATTAAAAAAAATGTTTTCACACTAAATAAAGTGCTTGGAATTTTCTTGGAAGACAATGAATTGATTTTTGCTTATATTAATGTTACAGAGTTAATAAAAGTTGTAGATTGCTAGAACTATCAATCATGAGCAGGATTCATTAATGGAAAGTTTTCTCATGCTCTCAACAATAAGAAGTTTCGGCATAATTGTTCAGGAACAATCTTTTTCATTCATCATTTACTTTTGTTCATTCACTTTCAGTACAAAAAACCTTTGGTTCATGACTAGAAATAAAATAGTTTCAAATTAATTACACCATGAGAATTTGTTTTTAGTATATATACTCAAGATATATTTTCTTTTTATTTTAAAATTCATCAAAGTATTGATATATATAGATAAGTGTTAATTTTCAGTGAATGATTTTGTAGAACATTTGGGCAATGTTCTACAAAACTGCACTAACTAACATATTGTGTTAAATGTTAGCACTAAATGTTAGCACTCTCAAACAGCACTAACTAACATATTGTGATAGATGGTGAACATACCAAAATTAAGAACAATCTATAGTTGGCATTATAAAAATACTACTAACTTTTTTGTTAGTCTCATTTTAAACCCCAGGGCCTCACATCTGGTGAGTATGGGCTTGGCAAACCCAGGGTCCTGAGCTGGATATCACCATTCTTCTCTTTCTTGCTTTCTTGGTGATTCCCTTCTACTTCTCTCAGGGTAAGATGGGAATTTTTTTTTTTGGCTGGTTCAGCATAAGCCTCAGGCTTCTTTTCACCATATGGCTAATAATAATAATAATAATAATAATAATAATAATAATAATAATATATTGCCACTAATCACTCATTCTTTGCTTGGCAAAGAGTGAGTAATTAGTGGTTCAGTGCTATCAGTTCAGTTTGAGTTATTTGTTATGAGATGTATAACAAAATTGCAGTACATGTATTTGTGTGTAGTTAATTATTATTAATAGTGTCAAAATGTCAATATTAATAGTGTCAAAATGATGCAAGGCAGCAAGTTTATACATCAGCAAAAAACCCTCTCCCCATTCATTTGCTCACCCTTCTAATATGTCTAAACATTCCTTAAATTTATTCAAACTATCCACTTCTACAACATCAGATATGGAAGTTTCTTCCAATAATCAATTTCTCACTGGCTGAAAGCAAATGTGTGCCTATCACTCCTGCAGCCATTCTTTTCAAGTTATGTCCTGTTGCGTGTATGTTTGTGTATTGTCTGAGAAAAAGTAAGCATATCATCATTAACTTTATTCAATTCATTTAAAGTTTAAAACGCTTTAATCAGGCATCTAGTTTTGCAATGAAATTTCCAGGTAAGAGTACCTTTTTTTTGCTCTGACTAATCACGTTGCTCTTCTCTGCACCCATTCCAAGACATCCTTTCTAAAATAAGACAAGACTGCAGCAATAATTCAGACACAGCATGGGTTTGTTAAGGGAAAGTCTTGTCTGACAAATTTGATTGGTTATTATGATGTGGTCACAAAGGAACTGGATGCAAAAAATAATTTTGATATCATATACTTGGATTTCAGGAAAGCTTTTGACACTGTTGCGCATGGAAGACTACTGTACAAATTGGAGCAGAATGGTATTAAGGGTAAGTTGCTACAATGGATAAAAGGATGGTTAAGTGGGAGAAGACAGAGGGTGGTAATCAATCGGTGCTGCTCTTCGTGGACTAATGTTATTAGTGGAGTCCCACAGGGTTCGGTGTTGGGTCCACTGTTGTTTTGTATATTTATCAATGATATTGATGAAGGTATATCAGGCTTAATGTTGAAGTTTGCAGATGACACGAAGGTTGGCAGGGTTGTTAATGACAGTAATGGCAGTGTGCTACTGCAACAGGATCTAGATAATTTGGGCAGATGGGCTAAGAAGTGGCAACTGAAGTTTAACCTTGACAAATGCAAAGTACTGCATATGGGTAGAAGTAACCCCAGAGAAACGTACCAACTGTGTGGTACTACACTTAAGGTGGTAGAAAATGAAAAAGACCTGGGAGTAATTGTGCAGTCAGATATGAAGTTTTCTGAGCAATGTAGACAGGCTGCTAGGGCAGGTCATGGGGTTTTGTCAATGATATATAGGAATTTTGCTAGCAGGGAAAAGGAGGTGATTGTCCCTCTGTATAAGGCAATGGTCAGGCCACGCCTTGAGTACTGCGTACAGGTCTGGAGGCCTCATTTTAGGAAGGATGTAGATTTGCTTGAGCGTGTACAGAGAAGAGCAACACGATTGGTGAGGGGAATGAAGGGATCCTCTTACCAAGAGAGGCTTAAGTTCTGCAAATTGCAGTGGCTGGAGACTAGGCACCTGCGTGGTGATCTGATTGAGGTCTATAAGGCCTTGAATGGGTTGAGCACGCTGAATTCTGATGGGATCCTCCCACTTGTTCAGAATACGAACCTACGGGGACATAAGTTCAAATTAAGAAAGGATAGATGTAGAATAGATGTGCGGAAATTTGCCTTTAGCCAGCGGGTGGTTAATTGCTGGAACAAACTTCCATCTGTCGTTGTGGAAGTTGATAGGTTAAATAAATTTAAGGAGGAACTGGACAGGCATTTGGAGGGTATGGTGTGATTTTTTTTTTTTTGGCTGATGCTGCATAAGCTCTTACACTTGCTTTCTTGCATCAAGTGCCACTACTACTACTACTACTACTACTACTACTACTACATTCTTGTCTCTGCTAGAAAATTCCTGTATATCACTGACAGAACCCCATGAGTTATTCTAGCAGCTTGTCTGCATTGCTTAGAAAACTTCATATCTAACTATACAATTACTACCAAGTCTTTCCTGTTCTCCATTGCCTTTAGTGTGGTACCACCCAGTTATTCTGGTATTACAGCTACCCATATGCAGTACTTTGCATTTGTCAATGTTAATTAAACCTTGGCTGTAACTTTTAGGCCAATCTACCTAATATATCCAGGTGGTGTTAGAGTGACATTCCCTAATTACTGTCACTAACCACACAGCCAACTTTTTTATCATCAGTAAACTTAAACATTAAACTTGATATGCCTTCATCAATATCATTAATAAATATCAAAAACAGTAAAGGGCCCAGTACTAAATCCTAAGGGCTCCACTAATAATGTTAGTCCATGAAGAACAGTAGCCATTAATAATCACTATGTGTCCTGCCATTCAACCATTCCTTTAGCCATATAACAATACCAAAAGCTTTATTGAAATCTAAGTAGATGATGTTAGAGTTATTATTTCTGTCCAATTCTAACTGGTTTGGTAATTAGATTGGTTAGGCAAGAATCCCTTAACAAGTCCATGCTGTGATTGTTCTTACTGCATTTCTGTCAAGATGGTCCTGCATTACTTATTTAATCACTGAATAGAAGTCAAGCTTACAGATCTCTAATTACTCACTTCAACCTTTGATCCACCCCCCCACCTCTCTGTGATTAGGGAAGACATTTGCAAATCTCGAGAATTGAAAACTTCTTAATCCATGGATGCTTTCATAATTAGTGCAATGAGTTTACTTACCTCTTTTGCTGCTTCTTTTAATACAGTTGGATGGATTCCATCAGCTCCAGGTTCCTTATTTCTTTTAAATTCAACAATATCTTTTCCACTTTCCTCTCAGCTTTAGCTTCAACAATATCTTATCCTTTCCTCTGAGAACTAAATGATTTTATGTTAAAATCATTTAGTTCCCAGTCAGAATTATGTATAGTTTGGGCATCCCCATCACATTCCTTTAAGTGTTAACATAAGCAAAGAATTCTTTGTTGCTTTTCTTTGCATTCTTAGCCAAATACTTCTTAGCAACTTGATTGTAGACTAGTTTGTACTTATTGTAGGTTTCTGTATCCCTTGATAATTTATATGCATCCCATGCAATTTTTCTTCTCTGCCACTAGTCACATCAATTCATTTGACATCCATTTAGGGCTAAACATTAAAAAATATCTTTAAGTTGGTATAAAAAGATAAGTAGCTTCTAAGAGTACTTCAATGGACACTTCTCATTTAGAATTTGCAGTTAAGATCATCAGTTGGCCTACTGAAAAGAATTTAAAAACTAAGACTAATGTAGTCAACTTTGCAGAAGCAGAATCCCTTTCCTTTACCAATGATAGCAATTACAGCTTTAAATATCTCCCATGCCAATGCACTATCACCTAGTGGTTCCTCTACCTTAGATTATTAGATTCTAATTAGTTTGGTAAAATCATTGCAGATAATCAGATCAAGGCTATTGATGCAGACTATTATTTTTTTATAATAACCTGCATCAGATTTATCAGCTATTACTATTACCAGAAAATTTATGTGAATTTAAGAACAGAATCAGCATTGTTGTTGTTTGTTTGTTATTTGGTTTTTAGGAGCATTAGCAACTAAGGCCATATTGCTCCAGGGATATGCGGTGGTCATTCCCTTACCTTTCCGCATCATCCGTATTTGGTGGGCACGGGCTTGAATCCCAGTCTAAATCAAGAAGCATGTGCTACGCACTACTGCTCCTGCCCACCTGGCTATGGAGGCGCCGATCAGCATCGTTACTGATTATTTAACACCTGGCATGCATGCTTTGTGTCAGTCTGGAAGGATGATGACTTTCCCTTGGATATATGTTGCATGACTCACTGTGGTCAAATTGAGATGTTATAGTTACAATAAAAACTCCAGGCAGTGGCTTTTATGGATTGTTTGGTATGTTTTTCTAAGTTTAAATTACAATTTGAGGAATGGATTTAATTTAAACTATTGAAGAGTCAAGAGTTTAAATTAGTCTAAATAACTAAATGGATTTTCGAGGAAAAAAAGTCATCTAAAATCCATAATCTACTTGTCTATTTGCTTAACACATTTTAAAAATATAAGATAATATCAGTGCAATTATTAATTATTATTATTACTCACTTTGAGCGAATTTGTTACTTCTACATGAAGGTCATGTCTAAATGGACAACACCATTTAAAAGCTCGCAAATTGTGGATTAAAGACAGACACCTGTTAGGAAATAACATTTAGTCAACTATCCTGCCATTAATAAAATAAATGCAATCCTCATACATTAATAAAATAAATGCAATCCTCATACAGTACCTAAAATTCATAAAATAACTATGTAAAATTCAGTTGTGAGTCATGACACAAGAAACACTTGGAATACTAACAAATTGATCAATGCTTGAAATGATTCTGCCCTGCAGAATGATTTCAAGCAATTTCAAAAGCATTTTAAACCTGAGCGTTCATCAATATCATTAGTAAATACTGAAAACAACAACAGACAGCCTAGAAATGAACCCTGGGAGACTGACATTTATAGTCACTTGCTCTCTCTCTCTCAATCATTCCTTTATCCATAGCAGTAACTTGCTCCTAACGTTAATGTTACACTGCTCCAATTTGTATAGCAGTCTTTCATCTGGACCAGTATCAAAAGCTTTTCTGAAATCTAAGTATATAATGTCAAAATTATTTTTTTGCAGCCAGTACCTCTCTTACTGTCTGACAAGATTGCAACTTAACATATAATCCATGATGTGGCTGCTGTATAACTGCATTCTTCTCTAAATGGTCCTGCATTACTTCTTTAACCAGTGACTCCATTATATTCCTTGGAACAGAAGTCAAGCATACAGGTCTGTAATTACTCACTTAAACCCCTCCACCCCCTTTGAGAACTGGAAATATATTTGAATATTCCAGTCCACAGGAACCTTTCCTGAATCCAAGGATGCTCTCATAATTATGGCTAAAGGTTTGCTTACCTCTTTTGCTGCCTCTCTCAATATAATCGGATAGATCCCATCCCCTAGTTTTTTCTCGGTTATCACAAAATCATTTAGTGCCCTGTAATTTGATATATTTCCAGCATTCCCATCCCTAAAAAAATCCTCATATGCAGACATAGATCTCCATATATGAGGCAATTTGCAACCTGAACAGATTACCAACAATTAAACCATTTATATTGAGTGTACCAATGCAATTCATCCCCTTCCTTCTTGTGTTTACATAAGTAAAGAAGTCTTTTTGCATTCTTTGCCAAAGAATGCAGAGAAAAGTAGCTTCTTGTAATTTGATTTAGTTTATCTAGCACTCTTTGTGGCTTTATTACATAGTAATTTATACCTCCTGTAGGTTCTGATAATTTATAAGCATCTCATGCATTTTTCTTCTCTGCCACCAGTCTCACCAGGTCATCTGACATCCATTAATTGGTATAAAATGCCTAATAGCTTCTACAATTACTCCCTGAATGCTTCCCATTCAAAATTCACTATTGGTAACATCATCAGTTGATCCCACTGAATGAATTTTAAGAACTGTCTGAGACCAGTGTAGCTAACTTTACAAAAAAAGACAACTTTAAAAAAAGAAAGAAATATCTGAATATAAGATATTCTGATTTACTGGCCCACTCTATTTGTCTGTTTAGTTGTTCATTATACTCATGACAGTCATTAGGTCTACAAACACACTTCTACTCTCATTTTTGTTTTCCCAGTATCACACCAAACTGGCATGACACTGGTTGCACATGCCAATTGCAACACTGCCTTAGATTTTATGTGTTTCTTAATTTAGAGCATAATTCCTCCCCTTCTCTGCCCTCTCTGACCTTTCCGTATACAATGTATTTGCCATATTTAAATTCCACATCCCTTACATAAGGGATGAAGAATTTGAATATGGTGATTGATGCTTAGTGACATCATATCTCCGATATCCCACAATGTCGGCATTTGATGACTTAATCAATACTTCAAATTCATCAAATTTATTTACTATGCCCCTATCATTGGCGTATAAGCAGGTATACACGAACCTGTTTTTACTCTTAGTAATCTTAACAACAGCCCATGTATTTGCTTCTCCCAGCAGGCCTTAAAATCTATAGGTTCTAATACTTTTTGTGTTAAAATGCTCTTGGAACAGACTAAAATTTAAAAAGATGAGTTCATGGAGGTATTCTTCATTCAAACCAATCTGTAAAATATTTCAACAAAAATACAGAATCATTGTTCTCCCTTCCCTCAACTTCTATAAAAGAATAGGAACAATTTGGTGGACTGAGAGATTTGTAGGATATAACTCCCTCCCAATTATTTTCCTCAATTCATAGTTTATCTAGAAGAGTATCTCTCTCTCTCACTGCCTCAACTGGCACAATAGGTCAACAGGAAGGTTTCAGTATCCCAGTAAAACTTCCTTCATCCCCCACCTCAAAAACTGCCAAAGAAAACTGTGAAACTAAGGCCCACTTGACAGCAAGTGCACATCCGAACCCATCTTGACTTTCATCTATTTCAATAATTAAAGATGATTGCTAAACATAAGATCAATGCATTCACCAACATCGTAAACAACCTGCACACATTAAACCAATAAAGATCTCCCCTTCAGATATATCTGTTGATAGTGCCAGTGTTTTGTTTACTGTTGGTTGGTACTTCTGCTGCAAGCATTTGTTATTTGTTATATTTATGCTTTATTTATACCTTGTTATATAAGCTGCTATAGTTGGCCATATCTACAGTTGAGGATTCTCAGAGAAGGATTAAATGTGAGGTTTAAAAACCACTTTATACATAGTGAAGTACGTCTTTCAGCTTCAAATTTTCTTCAACTATGATCAACATACATGGGACACCCCATGGTCCAGGGTAGCATATATGGTCATTGGAACTGTTGTTGTTATTAGGTTTTTTAGGCATATCAGCAACTTAGATCATACTGCACCATCATGTATTATGTCTACACAAGTTTGTAGACCAACCTGCATATTGTGAGGGCTGAAAAACACAGAATAACTGATGGTGGGCCCCTACTCCTTCCACCTGAGCCTGGCTAACTACAGCTTTGGCTGAAGAAGCCTTTAGAAATTCCTCTAGTTTATGATAGGACTTGAACCCAGACCTCTCTATATGAATGACAAGCAGTAAAATTACTATACTGTTATGGAGGATGGTCATTGGTGCACATGTGCAACTGAATCAACAGAGTAACACAAAAAATGCAGTCCGTTATATGGCTGCCAGTCACAAGGAAGTTGCAAATTCCATTTATTACAGGTAGCTGTACCCAAATATAAACAGAAACTTTATAATTATATTACCATTATTCCAAAAAAATTACATTAATAAACAATAAAAATAAAAGATTTTCAATTGATTTCAATAAGAGTTTCTTCTTATTTTCTTACTTGAGCAAATGTATCAGTTTGTGCTCAGCTTGCTGATTGCCAAACGGAAATAATTCCCGGTGTTTCTGTATTAATCCAAGGCAGTAGTCCAGAAATAAGTTGAAAGATTCAGCAAGGGCAGCTTCCTTAGGTGAAAATGGGCATTAATATTATTTACCACAGGTTTGAAAAATAAATAAATTTAATTCTATATTTTTATATTTTCTAAAAATTTAATATATTTAATTGGGATTTCTGACATTCAGGTAAATTTTAAATTAATATCTTAATTACACTTAGTCACAATTATTTGCTTTTCCTAAACAGCTTGACAAGAAAAAGTTCAAAAAATAAACACGGAGAAAAGGAAAGATGAGTGTATTATTTTCAACAGTGAAATTATAATAATAACAAATGAAATTTGAGAAAAATAAAAGTCATTTCATGCAACTTAATGAAAGTAAAGTTTTTTATTGAATGGCATTAATAAACTATGAAATTTTATTCTTGATGATTAAGATGTACTTTTCTAAAATTAAAGAATTCTGATAATTAAATTAAATTCTGATAATTTAATTTATCAGCAACCCCGGGGGCTCACATCTGGTGAGTATGGGCTTGGCACACCCAGGGTCCTGAGCTGAATATCATCATTCTTCTCTTTCTTGGTGATTCAATTCTACTTTTGACTCTCTCTCTCTCTCTCTCAGGGTTACTCGGGAACTTTTTTTTTTTTTTCCTGGTGCAGCATAAGCCTCAGGCTTCCTTGCATCATATGGATATTAATAATAATAATAATAATAATAATTAAAGATCATGTCTCAGATTAGAGCAGTAAAGCAAAAGGCTCAAGCTAATGGGAGTGCTGTGGCTCAGGGGAGAACTGAGGGGGGGGGGGCAGTTTCCCCCTCTGAATCACATCACAGCCTTTTAAAATGCACTGCTTGCTTGATGTTTGTGGAGCAATCAGGTACGGGACATGATATTGCCAAGGGGAATGTCTTTGTGTGTGTGTGTGTGTGTGTGTGTGCGCGCGCGATGTAAGGAGTGTGAGGAAATTAGACGACAACTCAGCATTGTTATGGGGCCTGTATGAGAGATTGAAGGACAGGGTGGATGCCCTCGAAGGGTTGCTCTTACGAAGAAAGGCTTAAGTTTTGCAGATTACAGTGTCTGGAGACTAGGCACCTGCAAGGTGATCTGATTGAGATGTATAAAGCCTTGAATGGTTTTAGCATGCTCAATGCTGATGGGATTCTTCCTCTTGTTCAGAATAATCACCTGAGAGGGCATAAATTCAAATTGAGGAATGACAGTTGTGGAATAGATGTGTGAAAGTTTACCTTTAGCCAGAGGGTAGTTGGTTGGTGGAACAGACTTCTATCTTTTGTTGTGGAAGTTGATAGCCTAAATAAATTTAAGGCTGAGCTGGACAGGTATTTGGAACGAACGGAGGGGTGAAATGGGAGCGTTTTTTTTTTTTTTTGGCTGATGCTGCATAAGCTTGCTTTCTTGCATCATATGCCTTTACTAATGCTAATACTATAAAAATACTAAAGTGATCCCACAGCTACTTGCCCCTTTTCTACTGATTATGGAAAGTATCAAATTATGGAAAGAAAATAACTATAAAAAGATATTTGGCTTTGGTGCTATCAAGGGGGAACTAGCCTAAATTTATTCCAATCGACTTTAAATTTTCTATTTTTGCTATTAACTAATACACTCTAAATCATTTTAGGAACATATTTCTTTTATAACACCCTTATTCATAATTTATTCTCCTCTTTCCCCTTTTGAGTGTTGCTATAAGTAAGGTATTAGTTTTCTTTTATTTCTTACTTGGCTTAGTCATTCTGCTAGAATATTCTTAATTTATTCTTTATTCACTTTGCATTAAAACCTGTACAATACATAATACAATATAACATGCAATGTAATATTTCAGAGAACTACTAATTTTTGTAAATATTTTTACAAAATTTTTTGGTATTTCTCTGAAATTGATTTAATATGCAGAGACCATTGATTACCTATATAAAATAACCGCCGAATTAATTTTGAACTAAATGCTAATATAATAAATAAAATACTGATGCACAATCATTATCCAATTATAAAATCAGGTATCCAAAACAGGGCCGATATGGACTAATGCCAATTAGAAGATCTATAGTAAATAGTATGAAAAGCAAAGGAAAATGATGCATGTATAAATGAGAAAAATTCAATCGACCAATCAGAATATAATGCATTATTTATTCTTGGTATACATGGTGATTTTTACTACTGAAATATTTAAAATCTTACTTCATCTCTTGAAAGAGGATTTTCCTGGTCACCAAATATCCTATTGAGATCATCTAAAAGTTGAAATAATAAGGCATAATCCAGAGGCACTTCCATGTGTTTTCTGCTATACATAATCCAGCGACTGTTAAAGTAGAAAGAAATAGTTCAATAATAATGTTACAAACACATATTTAATACTAAATTAATAGTATTACTGGGCCAAAAATACTGTTATTAAACAACAAATGAAACAAATAAATAAATAAATTATTCTTAAATGTTTTTGAAACTTAAATTTTTTTTTTTTTTTTTTTTTTTTTTGCAATTTAAGTTTCTGCAAATTTTTGTTCAAACTTATTTACAATGAAATGAAATGCTTATTTTTGTTTGTTTGTTTTGTTATTTGGTTTTTAGGAGTGTTAGTAACCAAGGCCATATTGCTCCGGGGGATATGCGGTGGTCATTCCCTGACCTTTCCGCATCCTCCGTATTTAGTGGTCATGGGCTGGAACCCCAGTCTAATCAAGAAGCATGTGCTATGCACTGCTGCTCCTACACACCTGGCTACGGAGGCACCTAGAAATGAAATGTTATTATCACTCTCCACTGTTTGAGTGCTCAAATACTGGACAATTCTAGTGATTAACAATGTCACCAGTGATCATATGCAACAACATAAAATCAGTGGGTAGAGAGAGAGAGAGAGAGAGATTTATAATAAAATCAATCTTTTAGTCTGGTCAATTTTTTCATCATTCTGCAGCAGAATGATGGAAAAATGGCATAAAGGAGTGTTCCTCAACTTTTTTTTGTGCTCTATCTTCTTTGCAATTTTTATAAACTATTTCTACTTTTTATATTGCAAATTAATTTTCACATACCACAAGGTTTGCTGTAATTCGGCAACATCTCCCTGAATTGCATGCTGATGTAGGATTGTCAATGCTGATTGAGGCAAGTCTCCAGCCCATTCATAGCCTGGACCCTAAATACATGCAATTATTTCATAAAATAATTCAAATAATAATATAATTGTTTAAGTATCACTGAAAAAAATACAAATACATATTAGTTAAATATTTATAAACTGATGGGCTTACATTAAATGCTATAATGATGTAAATTTATCAGTCAGCTGTGATGATGTAAATTTACCAGTCAGCTTTTTTACTTTATATAATCAAGAAAAGTAAAACTAACAGAACAAACTGATTATTTCTTGTAAAAAAGCAATTATTGCATAAAACTTTCTAATTTACTTCACGAATATGGGTGGCCTTAAATTCAAACCTTAATGAGGTCTATTTCCATCTACAATTGTATAAACTGCATTTTTTTTCCCTGACTGAATTTCAACTATTATACTCTTCATCTGCCACTCATCCTACTTATCTCACTTACTTACTATACATAAGTGCAGATTTGAACATAAAGTAATTCCTCCTAATCAGTAGTGGTGGCTTAAAAAAATACCTACCCAAATCATATATCCATCCCCTCGAATGATTTGCCTAACTCTTTATTAAATTTATTCAAATCCATTTCTAGGAATAGGTGCATGTATGCTTGTATGTATACCAATGCTAGAAGTATAGTAAATAAATTTGATGAATTTGAAGTGTTGGTCAAGACATCAAAGGCGGATATTGTTGGGATATCAGAGACGTGGTGTCACACTGATATTAGCATTAGCATTAGTAGAGGCATTTGATGCAAGAAAGCAAGCTTATGCAGCATCAGCCAAAAAAAAAAAAAAAAAGTAAAATAAATAAATAAAAAATAACCACTTCCACTTCACCCCTCTGTTCGTTCGAAATACCTGTCCAGCTGAGCCTTAAACTTATTTAGGCTATCAACTTCCACGACAAGGGATGGAAGTCTGTTCCACCAATCAACCACCCGCTGGCTAAAGGCAAATTTCCGCACATCTATCCTACATCTGTCTTTCCTCAATTTGAATTTATGTCCTCTCAGGTGATTATTCTGAGCAAGAGGAAGAATCCCATCAGCATTGAGCATGCTCAAACCATTCAAGGCTTTATACACCTCTATCAGATCACCTCGCTGGTGCCTAGTCTCCAGACACTGTAATTTGCAAAACTTAAGCCTTTTTTCGTAAGAGCACCCATTTGTTCCATTCACTAATCTTGTTGCCCTTCTCTATACTCGTTCCAGAAGCTCTACATCCTTCTTGAAATGAGGCCTCCAGACCTGTATACAGTACTCTAGGTGTGGCCTGACCATTGCCTTATACAAGGGAATAATCACCTCCTTATCCCTGCTATAAAAATTCCTATATATCATTGACAATACACCATGAGCTACTCTTGCAGCCCGTCTGCACTGCTCAGAGAACTTCATATCTGCCTGCACAACCACCCCCAGATCCCTTTCATTCTCTACCACTGTCAGTGTAGTGCCACAGAGTTGATACGTTGCTCTGGGGTTACTGTTTCCCATATGTAGTACTTTACATTTGTCAATGTTAAACTTCATTTGCCACCTCTCAGCCCATCTGCTCAACCTTTCCAGATCCTGTTGCAGCAGCATAGTGTCAGTAGTGTCCTTGACAACCCTGCCAACCTTTGTATCGTCTGCAAACTTGGACATTAAGTAAATTCCACATCAATATACATTACAATCACTGCCACTTAGTGGTTCGTTTATATGGAGATCCATAATGCATGAAGATTCACAAATGATAATCATATCAAGAGTACTGCACGTTGATAGAAGACTGCTATCTACATTAGTATATTGATACTTTTATATCAACATGCTGTTGTAGATCACAGTCATACAATACATCCAGAAAAGTTATGCTACTGTGCAAGCCACCTATTTCAAGTTCTAGTCAACATCTGGAAAGTTAAAATCCCCCTCTATAAGACATTATGATCTGCTGGCCCACTCTATTTGTCTATATAGTTCTTTATTAAGTGCACCACAGTCATTTGGCCTATAATATGCTCCTACTCTCATTTTTGTTTCACCAGTGCTTATGTCATACCAAAGTGACTCAGCATTGCACTGGTCATGTACATCAACTGGGTGTGCTGTCTTAGATTCTATGTACTTCTTAACCAAGAACATAACTCCATCCTCCCCCTGACTTTTCTATCCTCTTTGTACACATTGTACTCAAAATAATCCAATTCTACATCCCTTAAGTCTGAGTGGTATCATGTTTCCAATGTCCCCATTCGATGATTTCATCAATACTTCAAATCTGTTTACTATACTCCTAGCACTGATGTATGAATAAGTAGTAGTACAACTAGCTTTAGGAGTATCAGCGACTAAGGCCTACATGCGTTCTGTGATCAATTTTATGTTTCCTGGAAGAAAAACCCAAGTTTCCGGGAGGAAAAACCATACTACCCTTGTCTAAGACTGACTAACTCAGCCACGTTGCTATTTACTATTCACTGAAAAAGGCCCATAAAACTCCTCATGTCATCGATGGGACTTGAACTCAGGTCTTTTCTACTCAGTATGGTGAGGATGGTGATTCTATTAACTGTGCTACCCATGAGGGCAGTATGAACAAATACATAAGCACCTGTTTTTGCTAAGCCTGTGTATTTTCTTATCCCATGACTACCCCCAGTAGGCCTTGAAATCCCCAACATTTTGCTTTTCAGGCTGCTGCATGTCTTAATAGAAGAGCAAAAGAATCAGTTTCACCTCTACTTTGGCTGCTGTTAAAGTATTTGTCTGTTATCCTCCTCAAGCTAGCAGTTTTGAAAAATTCTAAGCTACCAAATGTTACACTTTATACTTATTATAAGAGCTCAAAATCTGAAAAATCCTGGGATTTACCAATTCACTTTGGTAAAAGCTCAAAATCTGAATTATCACTAGAGTAAACTGGTAAAAATCTGAACTATCAAAAAATGTTCTGCATCAATGTACCATTCACTTTTCTGATTTTTATACAAAGGTATTTCTGATATTTCTATATGCATGCTGAAACTGATATTTCTATATGCATGCTTAATTGCTTAATATATTATTTTACTTTGATGTTCTAATTTAATTTCGGTTTACTCCACTGTCCTCTGGTTTCAGTAAAAACTGAAATTTCAACTTTCTAAGTATTATTTAAATTTACATTTAAAAAATTTTACATTTCAGATGTTATTAAGAATTAGTAATTTAGACTGCCAAATTTTTAGAAATTCATGCATACAACACTATACCTGATGCTGTGACAATTCATGTTCTATAAATATCCACAGCAATTCTTGATGTTCAACCACCTCTTTCCAGTTGTCTTCATCAACTTCCATTCCACGATCTTCTCTTGTTCCAAGATTTAACTTTAATCTTATCTGTCCCTGAACACTGGATCTTTCAGTTCTCCCCTCTAGTGCAAACCACTTATCAGTACCACAAGAAGGAATATCCTACAAAGCATATAACTTTTTATATATAATAAATTACATAACACAAAAGTCAATTATAAATTATTTTTAGAAAGTACATACAAGGAATACCTTTGGACAGCACACATTTCATCTAATTTCATTTTATTTAATATAAATTAAAATTAACACATCTAATAGCACTTACAACCATTAATAAATTTATTTCATTACCAAACAGAGCAATATATGCTCTATTACAAGAGTATATACAGGTCTACTAGTGTCATGCCTATATAAGCATGTGGTCATGGGCTGCTGTGTAGGATGAAAAAGTTGGGATATCTCAAGGAAAAAGCTGCATATTTTTATTTAATATGAGCTAACAAAAGTCTGAAGTATAACAGTTGTTCAGAAATTCTTCAGGTCACTGATGAGTTTTGGATCTAGACCTTTCCAAATGAGTGAAAGCAATGAAACCACACCACCACAGAGGAAAACATTATTAATGATAGTTATAATTAATAGATGAATATACAGTTAGGAACAATGCTTAAAATGGGTTAGAATACCATTTTCACTGTTAAATTTTCAAAAAAAAGAGGATGTAGTAAATTGCCAGAAAAAGGCAAGGCATAATATGCTTATAATAAAGCAATCATTTTAGTTGTTGTCAAAATGAATAATTATTTTACTTTTTATAAGGTTGGGTAAGTAAACTGATCCAACTGATTTTCTACTTATTCTAATAGCACAAGAAAAAAACAAAAATTACAGCTCTGACAGAAGAAGATTTTAGAAATTCCATCACCAAAAGCTGACCTCTCCAAACAAGTGACAGACAGACAGTGATGTATCAAGTCAACTACAGTATCATAAAAGCCACTAATAAGTATTATAAAATATCTAATAATTACCTGACCATGAAATATGTGTTAAACTATCTGAAAAGCTTGACTTTTAACTTTATCAGGTCAGTATGATGTCACCATAAGGGAGGTTTGAGTTCCTATGATCTTGTGCTTGAATACCAGGTATTTTATTTAATTTGTTTGTTTTCTTATCAGTAGATAACATTGCTAGCTTTGTATTTAATTTTGGAATTTATTTTTAGAATTAAATTTTTATTTATTGGTGGCAAACTCAAACTTTAATTCAAATATAAAGTTTAAGATTTAAGCAGTTAAGATTAGCAATGCTGATTTTTCTGATGTAACAACACTGCACCTGGTATTCTTTGTATATTAAGGTAGATTTTTGCTTTCATGAGATTCTGCAGTCTACAGGCATATGGAACAATTCCATTTTATCCCCCTCCCCTAAGTTGACACTTGTGATGGCATTTGATCTTTACAGTGGGCAGGATGTTCAATAGGAATCCACTCATTATGCTCTGGGCAATCTTTGTATTGGAAATTTTGTATTTTTTATCAAAATCATTGTGGTGTCCAGTTGATTTTGCTTGTACTAGAGGGTTCCCCATGCTGTCAATAACATTACTCTCTAACATTACTCATGTACAGAGATAATGGGTGATCCCTGCCACTGTTAAGAGGGGTCACAACAGTGACCCCTCTTAACAGTGAATTAAGCATTGATAAAATGGAATAAAATTTAGAAAAAAAGATTTAAACATACATCAAGAGGAATATTTACACATCCTAAGAAATCATCAATATTTTCTCCAGTGCTTGCTCTTGCTGATTGAGCTATCTGTTTAAAGTACCTGAAAATAAGTAAAAATTTTAGCCATTACTTTCTAAAGACAAATTGAGTTTCCTCTTTTTGACAATTAAAATAATAATAAGAGGAAACAATGTTTCCTTAAAACCTAGAAATTCAGAGTAAGCCAATTAAAAAATTATGGATTTTTATAAAAATAAATATTCCTTCTCAAATTCTGTTACTGTTATTTACTATTCATTGTTTTCTTAAAACTAAAACAATAGCATAATGTTCATTAAGTTAAGTTTTGTATTAAAAATATTTTTGTGCCTCTTCAGATCTCATATAAACTAAGACATTCTTCGAAGTTCTTCTCTATTACTTCATTTAAGTAAAATACAAGGATGATTTATGTACTGTGTAAATTTAGAGGTAATAAATTTAGCTTCAGAAATAATACTTTAATAGTGGTATATAATTTCTACTCTGATACTTATTTTGTTATATAAGAGTTAGCAATCATCCAAAAATTTTAAACCACACATAAACAGACATAAAACATATTTTCCACTCTATTCATTCAATGTATAATTAATGTAATATGCCAAAATTTCCCTTTGCTCGAAAGTGGTCAAAAATGTCTTAAAATATGTTTTTAGCAATAAAAAAGAACTAATTCTATAAAAATTAATAGAAATTATATGAAATTACCTTCCTAAGCCTTTCAGGCTGGAAACTTCATTCAGTTTCCTTGCTGCATCAAAAACTGATGACTCATCATCATGGTCCCTAAATTAAAAAAATTGAGATTTTAGAGTAAATGCAATATAGATTGGCTAAACTACCAACATACATACATTTCGATTTTTGAATAGAAATTTTAATTTCAATGAAACAAAATTTTTATTAATTCTTCTCAAAAAAAAAAACAAAAAAAAAACATTAAAATAAAAACATGAAAGTATTAGTTCCTTCCCTTTTCAAGGCTCATTTCAAATTTGCGTTCTGTTAGGCACACAAAATTTCAGAACACATTCTAATTTTTTTCTGTTTGTGTTATGTATTGAAATAATGAAATATTTATAAATATACACATACACACAATATATAAATATACATATTATGTATATACACTAATGAGCCAAAACATTACGACCACCTACCTAATATGATGTTGGTCCTCCACGTGCAGCCAAAATAGCTCGTACCTGGTGAGGCATGGATGCTACAAGATTTCTAAATGTGTCTTGTGGTAATACGTAACCAGCAGATCCTTTAACTCCTGTAAGGTCCGTGGTTGAGACGCCGCAGATCGTAGTTGCTGTTCCAACACAAACCACAGATGCTCGATGGGATTCATATCTGAGGACTTTTGGAGGCCAGGGCAATATCTGGAAGTCTTCCTCATGTTCCGCGAACCAGTCTCAAACTATCTGGGCGGTGTGGCATGGTGCATTATCCTGCTGAAAGACGGCACCTCCAGAGGGGAAGACTGTTGCCACGAAAGGGTGAACCTGGTCAGCAATGATGTTTAAGTAGGTGGTAGACATCAGAGTGCCCGGCACATGGATGACTGAACCCAGGGTATCCCAGCAGAACATCGCCCAAAGCATGACACCGCCACCAGCAGCTTTTTTTCATCCCACGGTGCATACAGATGCCGTCACTTCTCTAGGTAAACGATGCACACGTACCCGGCTGTCCACATGGTGCAACAGACAAATGTGATTCATTGGACCAGACAACTTTCTTCCAATCACTCAAGGTCCAGTTTTGATGCTCGCATGCCCATTGTAGGTGCTGTCACAAGTGGAGCATGGTTAGCATGGGCACTCAGAGCAGCCCCATTTTCAGCAGGGTTTGATGTACCGTGTATTGTGATGCATTACTTCCATCACCAGCATTCCAATTACTGGTAAGTTGCACCACAGTTGCCCTTCTGTTGCCACGTACCATCCGGGAGAGCCTTCGCTCACCTCGAGCATCGATGAGCCGTAGTTGTCCAACACCTTACCGGCGGTTCATGGATTTTCACTCCTTGGACCACTTTCGGTAGGTACTAACCAAGGCTGACTATGAGCACCTCACCAGCCATGCTGTTTCGGATATGTGCTCTGACCCAGTTGTCTGGCTATTACAATTTGGTCTTTGTCAAACTTGCTTAAGTTCGCTGCCTTTCACATCTGAAGAACAAGAGTAACACTGATTAATGGGACTCAGTATCAGGTGTCATGTCCCGACCGACCTGCACACATGCCGTAGTTCACCTGGTTCCTTTGATTTGCATAACGACTCGCTGGTCATAATGTTTTGGCTCATCAGTGTGTGTATATATATATATATATATATATATATTTATATATATATATTTATTAGCATTAGCATTAGAATTAGCATTAGTAGAGGCATATGATGCAAGAAAGCAAGCTTATCCAGCATCAGCCAAAAAAAAAAAAAAAAACACACCACTCCCATTTCACCCCTCCGTTCGCTCAAAATACCTGTCCAGCTGAGCCTTAAATTTGTTTAGGCTATCAACTTCAACAACAAGTGATGGAAGTCGGTTCCACCAACCAACCACCCGCTGGCCAAAGGCAAATTTCCGCACATCTATCCGACATCCGTCCTTCCTCAATTTGAATTTATGCCCTCTGAGCTGATTATTCTGAGCAAGATGAAGAATCCCATTGGCATTGAGCATGCTCAAACCATTCAAAGCCTTATACACCTCTATCAGATAACCTCGCCGGTGCCTAGTCTCCAGACTCTGTAATTTGCAAAACTTAAGCCTTTCTTCATAAGAGCAACCCTTTGTTCCATTCACTAATCTTGTTGCCCTTCCCTGTACCCGTTCCAGCAGCTCTATATCCTTCTTGAAATGAGGCCTCCAGACCTGTATACAGTACTCAAGATGTGGCCTAACCATTGCCTTATACAAGGGAATAATCACCTCCTTATCCCTGCTAGAAAAATTCCTGTATATCATTGACAAGACACCATGAGCTACTCTTGCAGCTCGTCTGCACTGCTCAGAGAACTTCATATCTGCCTGCACAATTACCCCCCAGGTCCTTTTCATTCTCCACCACTGTCAGTGTAGTACCGCAGAGTTGATACGTTGCTCTGGGGTTACTGTTTCCCATATGTAGTACATATATATATACATATATGTATATATATATATATATATATACATATATGTATATATATATATATATATATATAATCTTATAAATTAGAATAAAGTTATATAATAAAATAAAGTAATGCCAGCAGTACGGCAAGACAAGAGCGAAAAAACAAAATTAAACTTAAATTCAAAAAAACAGGGAGGGAAGAGAAATGTAACAAGAGTAAAAATATTGCAGCGAAAACTCTAAATTAATTTAGAAAATCTAAATATACGAATAATCATTCTTTGAAATTTAAAAGCCAATTAAATGAAATTTAGCGGTGCCCCCTCTGATGGGCACCAGGTCCAAATTTATGTGAAATATCACCAAACAGAGATTTAAACTACTACAACAAAACCAAACAAAACAAAAATAAACAAAAATAGACTGACCATTATGCCCCATCTCAACAGAGGACCACTGTTGAGATGGGGCATAATGGTCAGTCTATTTTTGTTTATTTTTGTTTTGTTTGGTTTTGTTGTAGTAGTTTAAATCTCTGTTTGGTGATATTTCACATAAATTTGGACCTGGTGCCCATCAGAGGGGGCACCGCTAAATTTCATTTAATTGGCTTTTAAATTTCAAAGAATGATTATTCGTATATTTAGATTTTCTAAATTAATTTAGAGTTTTCGCTGCAATATTTTTACTCTTGTTACATTTCTCTTCCCTCCCTGTTTTTTTGAATTTAAGTTTAATTTTGTTTTTTCGCTCTTGTCTTGCCGTACTGCTGGCATTACTTTATTTTATTATATAACTTTATTCTAATTTATAAGATTATATTTCAAGCATCATGTAGAGGATTATGCGTTTTGCTGCCCCTGATGTGTGCTGTACCCTCCTTTTTATTTTTATTATGTAATATTCCTTTTCTAACATTATTTAAATCTAATTATATATATATATATATATATATATCCTAGTATGTGAAAGTGAAATATAAATATTATAATAAATATAAATTGTAAAATTAAATTATTTTGTTTTATTTTGTTTTATTCCCATACCGTTTTATTCCCATTTGTTTTATTCCCATACCGTTAATTACGGTAGTTACATTGAAAGGGTTAGCCCTAGAAAAAGTCCTCTTCAATGTAACCTATTGCCATAATTAACTTTTTAATGTATCGATTTTTATATATTTTGTAATATATTGCTTAATGCATAGCATATATTTTTTCCTGGTCACGTTAGGTACCTATCTTGGTTATTGGTTTAACTGACAAGCCAATATATTATTTATATTATATTATTATACTACCACCTAATTCATTTACCTATATATATATATATATATATATACATATATATATATATATATATATATATATATATATATATATATATATTTATTATTTCAATATATATATATGTAGAATACATACATACATATATATATGGAAACACCTATCATGCAATTGCTAAATGAAAATGGTTGCAAAAAAGTTGCATGGCACCTGCCAGGTGCTTTTTGTGTAGTTACTCTAGTGAAAATCATAAATTCCATTTCAAGAATTACGCCAATAAAATTGTCTCTATAGCTAGGAAAGAAGAGAATGTTTCAATCATTAACCTTCAATCAACAATTTTTGAAGGAAGATTCTATTTCGTGGGAGGCCTGTCATGTGGGACCAGCTACAGTCCCACATGACAATAACTTTCCACATCACCTGTTCATCCCCCTAGTTTTCCTTGAATTTATTCAGACTACCCACTTCCACAACACCAGATGGAAATTTGTTCCACCAATCAACTACCTACTGGCCGAAGGCAAACTTCTGCACATCTACCCTGCAACCATCCTTCCTCAATTTGAATTTATGCTCCCTTGTGCATGTAGTCTGAGCAAGAGGACGGATGCTATCAGTACTGATCCTACTCAATCCATTCAAAGCATTAAACAATTCAATCAGATCTCCATGCAGATACCTAGTCACCAGATGTTGCAATATGCAGAACTGAAGCATTTGGCTGATGCATCATTTGCCACTACTAATACTAATACTTTTTGATAAGACCACACTTTTGTTCCCCTCACTAAACTTGTTTCTTTTCTCTTCTCGGAATCAGTTTCAAAAAGATCCACATCCAAAAAAATGTGACTTGCAGACCTGTATGCAGTACTCAAAATGTGGACTAATCATTGCCATATACAATGAGATAATCAACTTCTTATCCTTGTTGGAAAAATTCCTGTATATCATTAACAAAACCCCATGAGCTGTCCTAGCAGCCTATCTGCATTTTTTTACTCTCCACTATGCTGAGTGTTGCATCACAGAGTTAGTATGTTAATCTAGGATTACTGCTACATATTTGTATGAAGTAACTTGCATTTGTCATTGTTCAATTACCACTTCTCAGTCTATTTGCCTAATTTTTCTAGATCTTGTTACACTAGTATACCATGATTACTGTCATCAACCACCCTGCCAATCTTTGTGCCATCTGAAAACTTAGATATTAAGCATGATATGCCATCACCAATATCATTTAATAGATACAGAAAACAACAATGGGCTCAGTGCTAAACACTGGGGAACTCCACAAATAATAGTAGTCCAAGAAGAGCAGTGCCCATTCATAGCCACTGTCTTCTTCCACACAACCATTCCTTTATCTATGCAGTAACTTGTCCTTCATGCCATACTGCTCCAATCTATACAGCAGTCTCATGTGGAAGATTGTAAAAGGCTTCTCTGAAATCTAAGTATATGATGTTAAAATTATTTTTTGCATCCAGTTCCTTTGTTACTGCATCACAGTATCAGATTGGTCAGATAAGATTGCCCCTAAACAAATCCATACATTGACTGCAGAATTACAGCTTTCCTGTAATTTCTTTTCTTTAACACATTTGCTGCCTTTATGCATATATGTATAAAATAGCACTTGGAGAGATGTGCTGAAATGCATAACTGCATTCAAAATGCACTCAAACACTGTGCCATAATCCATATCAAATGGTCATTCTTATGTGGTCAACTACAAAGTGCAAACATAGAGGCATGTGAAATTAACAGCTACTCGGTACTGGCATGCTGGCTGAATGCTTTGCAGTAATGCTTGGCTTTTGTTTATAGACTAGCACAGCTTTATTTGTTCTCTGCTTGTGTTTATGTTAGTTCATATACATGAATAAACTTTTTTAAGTTTTAGATTTGTTCTGATTTACAGCTCAGCACAAACGAAGTGTTCACTTTTGGAAAATTAAAAGTTTGGAAATTCCAAACTTTTAATTTTCTTGAATGTTGATTTTTTTTTTTTTTTTTTTTTTTCAATATTCTGAAAATTATAGCACATTGAACAGGTTCTCTCAAATTTAGGTGGTAGAAAATGTGTTAACCAGTGACTGATTACATAATTTTTCCTGGAACAAGAGAACAGAAATCAAGCTAACAGGTCTGTAATTACTCATGTTACTTTTTTATTCCCCTTACATGAATTTCAGATACATCTGCATATCTTCAGTCCACAGAAACCTCCCCTAAATCCAAGGATGCTCTCATATGTTCATATGACAGTATCCTTGGATTCAGGGGAGGTTCCTGTGACCTGGAGATGGCTAAAGGTTTGTCTGTCTCTTTTTCTGCCTCTATTAATATAACTGGATAGATCCCATCCACTCCATTGCTTTTTTTTTTTATTTTTACATTTAACTTCAACAATTTCTCTTCCACTTTCCTCTCAGTTATCACAATATCATTCAGCACCCTGTTGGAATTTGATATATTTCTTGTACACCTAAAAATTCCTCATGTGCGAATGTAGATGCAAAATACCTATTCAGCATGTCAGCAACCTGAGCAGAATCATCAAGTTAAACCATTCATGTCTAGTGGACCAATGTGATTCATCCCCTTCCTTCTAGTGTTTACATAAGTAAAGAAGTTTTTGCTGCTTTTCTTTTTATTCTTTTTCAGAGACCTTTCACAACCTTAGCTTGCTTAACCTCCTTTGTGATTTGATAGCAGACTAGTTTATATCTACCATAGGCTTCTCTATCACCTAATAATTTATATGAATTTTTCTTCTCTAACACAAGTCTCATCAGTTCATCTGATATCCATTTAGGTTCATCTGAAATCCAATTAGGTTTTAAATTATTAAGTGATAGAGAAGTAGATATAAACTAGTCTGTTATCAGGTCACAAAGGAGGTTAGTCTTGAACAGTATTTCTTAGTTTGTATAAAAAGCCAGTAGTTTCTATGATTACTTCTCTGAATTCTTCCCATTTAGTATTTTCTGTCGGTAATACTATTAATTGGTCCCACTGAATGGGTTTTAAGAATTATTGAGACCACTGTAGTCACCTTTATGAAAGTAAAAACCCTTTTCCTTTGTCAGTGAAAATAGTTACATCTTTAATTAAATCCCAAATCAATACACCATGATCACTGTCACCTAGTGGTTCCTTTAATCACAGATTTTTAATGCATGAAGAGTCACTGCTGATAATCAGATTGAGTATTGCATTCTCTCTTTGCCTCTCTAACATGCTGATGTAGAAAACAATCATCCAACAAATTCATAAAAGTCTGTCTGATTGACCAACCCTCAAGGCTTGGTGAATATTTGGAAAGTTAAAATCCCCATTATAAGACATTATGATTTACTAGCCCACTCTCTATATGTCTGTATGGTAATTCACTATATCCATCAGACTTCTTTGACCTATAACACACTCCTAATCTCATTTTTGTTTTTTCAGTGTTTATGTTATACCAAACTGACTCAACTTTGCAGTGGCTGCCCATGTCATCTGGATGCACTACCTTAGAGTTTACATGCTTCTTTAAACAATCATCATTATTTTCAAATTTAATTTAATATGATACAGTGGAACATCATTAATTCAGACTAATAGTAAGATGGGATAGTCCAAATTTGCAAAGATTCCAAATTATAGAATATAATTACATAAAAATATTTTCAAGTCACAGTTCATAATAAAAGCAATTTATTCAAAATCCAGCAGCTTATATTAATTTAGATGGTATCAGGTCACAAATATGATTGAAAAGAAAAAAAATTTATGAAAATGTTTATATTTAGTATAAAATGAAATGCAATGAGTTTATATCCAACAGATCATAATATATTTCAACAACAAACTCTAATCATGTGAATAAAGTAATAATCATAATGCCTTTCTTGATGATATCTGAAGTGTTCTGTTGCATAAGTGGTCATGTATTGCTGTTTCAGACACTGTTCTTTGTTTCCTCTTAGAGCATAGAGATTGTTTTCAAATTTTAGCATTAGCATTAGCAGAGGCATATGATGCAAGAAAGCAAGCTTATTCAGCATCAGCCAAAAAAAAAAAAAAACCCACTCCCATTTCACCCCTCCGTTCGTTCGAAATACCTGTCCAGTTGAGCTTTAAATTTGTTTAGGCTATCAACTTCAACAACAAGTGATGGAAGTCGGTTCCACCAACCAACCACCCGCTGGCCAAAGGCAAATTTCCGTACATCTATCCGACATCCGTCCTTCCTCAATTTGAATTTATGCCCTCTGAGGTGATTATTCTGAGAAAGATGAAGAATCCCATTGGCATTGAGCATGCTCAAACCATTCAAAGCCTTATACACCTCTATCAGATCACCTCGCCGGTGCCTAGTCTCCAAACTCTGTAATTTGCAAAACTTAAGCCTTTCTTCGTAAGAGCAACCCTTTGTTCCATTTACTAATCTTGTTGCCCTTCTCTGTACCCGTTCCAGCAGCTCTACATCCTTCTTGAAATGAGGCCTCCAGACCTGTATACAGTACTCAAGATGTGGCCTTACCATTGCCTTATACAAGGGAATAATCACCTCCTTATCCCTGCTAGAAAAATTCCTGTATATCATTGACAAGACACCATGAGCTACTCTTGCAGCTCGTCTGCACTGCTCAGAGAACTTCATATCTGCCTGCACAATTACCCCCAGGTCCTTTTCATTCTCCACCACTGTCAGTGTAGTACCGCAGAGTTGATACGTTGCTCTGGGGTTACTGTTTCCCATATGCAGCACTTTACATTTGTCGATGTTAAACCTCATTTGCCACCTCTCAGCCCATCTGTTCAACCTTTCCAGATCCTGTTGCAGCAGCATAGCGTCAGTATTGTCCTTAACGACCCTGCCAACCTTTGTATCATCTGCAAACTTGGACATTAAACTTGATATCCCATCATCAATATCATTCATAAACACCGAAAACAACAACGGACCCAACACTGAACCTTGAGGAACTCCACTAATAACATTAGTCCACGTTGAGCAGTGTCCATTGATTACCACTCTCTGTCTTCTGCCACTCAACCATCCCCTTATCCATAGCAGCAATTTGCCTCCAATGCCACACTGCTCCAATTTGTGCAGCAGTCTTCCATGTGCAACAGTATCAAAAGCCTTTCTAAGATCCAAATATATAATATCAAAGTTATTCCCTGCATCCAGTTCTTTTGTGACTACATCATAGTATCCAATCAAATTGGTCAGGCAAGACCTGCCCTTAACAAAACCATGCTGCGTCTGAGCTATAACTGAATTCTTGTCTAGATGATCCTGCAGTGCTTCTTTAACCAGTGCCTCCATTAATTTACCTGGAACAGAAGTTAAACTAACAGGTCTATAATTACTTGTGTCAGCCTTTGATCCTCCTTTGTGAATTGGGGTTACATTTGCACATCTCCAGTCTATGGGTACCTCCCCTGAGTCCAAAGAAGCTCTCATAATTATGGCTAGGGGTTTGCATACTTCCTTTGCTGCCTCCTTTAATATAACTGGATAGATCCCATCCACCCCAGGTGCCTTTTTTATGTTTATCCTCAACAATCTCTCCTCCACTTTCCTCTCAGTTATTACAAAATCATCCAGCTCACTGCCAATGTTTACTTTACCTACATCATTCTCCTTCCTGAATAACTCCTCATGCGTGAATGTAGATGCAAAATACTCGTTTAGATTGTTAGCCACCTGAGCAGGATCCTCAACTGTTGAACCATCAATATCCAGTGGACCAATCTGATTCATCCCTTTCCTTTTCGAGTTCAAGTATGTAAAGAACTCTTTTCTGCTTTTCTTTGCATCCTTTGCCAAGGATTTTTCATAGTCTGCCTTTGCCTGCCTAATCTCCTTTGTGACTTGGTTACAGACCAACTTATATCTATCATAGGCTTCCATGTCACCCATTAATTTGTATGTATCCCATGCATTTTTCTTCTCTGCTACATGTCTCATTAGTTCATCTGACAACCATTTAGGCCTAAACCTTGAACAATATTTCTTAGTTGGTATGTAAAGCCTGGTAGCCTCCAAGATTAGTTCCTTGAATGCTTCCCATTTTGAGTTTGCTGTTGGTAACATCATCAGTTGGTCCCACTGTATAGAATTTAAATACTGTCTCAGACCATCATAGTCGCCTTTACGAAAACAAAAACCCTTCCCTTTACCTCTGATGGTAGTTACCTCCTTGAGTAAATCCCACTTCAACACACTGTGATCACTGCCACCTAGTGGTTCATTTATCTGCAGGTTCTTAATGCATGAAGAATCACTACTGATAATCAGATCAAGAGTATTGCTCCCTCTTGTTGCCTCACGAACATGCTGATGTAGAAAACAATCATCCAATAAATCCACAAAAGCCTTGCTAGTGTGCGAGTGACCAACCCACAAATTCCAGTCAATATCTGGGAAATTAAAGTCCCCCATTATAAGACTCTCTGATTTACTGGCCCACTCTATTTCCCTGTACAATATCTTATTATACTCATCAGAGTCATTAGGCCTATAGCACACTCCTACTCTCAATTTTGATTTCCCTATGCTTATGTCACACCAAACTGACTCGACACTGCCCTGTCCATCGATGTCGACTGGCTTCACTTCCTTGGACTTTATGTGTTTCTTAATTAATAGCATTAGTAAATTGATAAGAGGAGTTTACCTCAATATAGTACGTGGAACACTTCCGTATGATACCCTCCAGAAATTAAAACGAAAAAATCGACAACTTACCGGTACATTAAAGTAAAATATAAATAATTAAAGTGAAATATAAATAATTAAATAATCAATTTAACACAATTCAAAATCAATTCAAAACAATTAAAATTCAAATTAACGCAATTAAAAGAATCTAACGAAAATATTCAAAACGATTTTCCTTCCTGAAGCTGACAATGCTTTTCGACCGACTGTCGTGATCACAGGAATGAAAATTATCGAATCAGGCTAAACCTGCAACTTAAATAGTGATTATGTGTCTTCGCGCATGCGCGTAAAGGTCCACGCATCGGAGATCAAATATGGCCGCCGAACATTAACAGAATTCTCGTGTAATTTAATTTCAACGGTTTCTGCAATTAATAGTCGCGTATAATTACGTTGAACGTTAAGTATTTTGGCCTCGTTAAATAAAAAAGTATGTTTTTCGTTAATGGCATGAAAGGCTAATTCTGACGCTGCTGAACGAGAAGCACGAACAGAGGCTTCGTGTTGATTTACACGGATATTAAGAGAAAACCGCGTGGAACCCTGATAAGACGAGTCGCAATCACCGCAAGAAATGTTGTATACTAGATCATTAATTTGTGTTGCGAACGCCGAAAGAACCGAGCGATTGTTCAGTATAGTGTGTAACTTCCGTATAGGCCTAGCTATAATTTTAAATTCGGTATCTTTAAAGAATCTGTTGAGCTGTTTGTGCCACTGTTCAACATATGGGACAGAAATAAAGTATTTTTTGATATTACTATTGTTGATTGGTGCAGTATTTTGTATCCTATCCTTAGCTTGTACCCTAATTCGATTTATTGTGTTAATGGGATAACCCCTGTTCAAGAATCTGCTAGTTAATATTTGTATTTCTGAGTCTAAAGCAGAATCCGTCGTTGAATATTTATAGGCATTTAGAAATTGATTAAAGATAATCGATCTTTTGTAGGTGAACGGGTGGTAGCTATTATAATGTAGAAGCATACCGGTGTTTGTGGGTTTTCGATAGATGCTAAATTGTATTTTGTTCGAGTCCCGGGTAAGCGTGAAATTTAGAAAGTTTAATGACTTAGTATCCGTATCTTCCCTTTCCAATGTAAATTTGAGTCTAGAATGAATATTGTTAAACGAATGTAAAATATCTTGGATAGTACTACTATCGGTAATAACTAGAACATCGTCTAAATACCTCCCATAGTATGTGATACGGGGACGAAAAGGTGTCAAATGTATCTGCTCAATCGTTGAGAGATAGATCTCTGACATTAAGCCACTCAGGCTCAAACCCATTGGTAATCCAAAAATTTGTTTGTACACCTTGTCTCGAAAGGTGATGTAGTTAGCCTCAACTAATAGTTTAATTAAGTGAAAAATCTCCTTTATAGGCAGCTTCGTATAATTAATCGGTGTCGAGTTTTTATTTAACATATCCCAAATAATATCTAATGTGTATTCAACGTTTACATTCGTATATAATGATGTAACATCTAATGAGAATAAATTGTCATTGTCGCCGAGTTTACAGTCCTTAAGATTATTAAATAATGTATCGTAATTCTTAATCCCAAATTGTATAACCTGTCTAAAAGGTTTTATAATGTTATATACATGTGTGGCTAAGGCTGAAAATGCCGAGTTCCTGTAGGAAACAATAGGTCGAATCGGAAATCCAGGCTTGTGTAATTTTACCTGACCAAAAAGTGCAGGAATATTGTATGTTCTGGACTTCAATTCCTTCAACTGAACCATAGTAATGTAGTCGTTTTTACGATATGTGGTTAACGTTTTATTGTATTGATTTACCAAATTGGTAAACAGTGTCGGGTCCACTTCACAATAAGTGGAGCTATCAGATACAACTGAATCTAACTTATTAATATAATCATGTTTATCTAGTATTACCACTGTATCTCCTTTATCTGCCCTCTGTATAATAATGTCCTTATTTTCTCGAAGTTCTCGTAAAGCTGAACTGTCATGTGTATTCAATTTAGGAAGTCGTGTTTCTTTTATGTTATTCACTACTTGGTTAACTTGTTGAATAAATACATCTTTTTGTGGAACACTACGAAGTCCAAATTCAAAATCAATTACGCATTGTTTTTTTGGCAGCTTTCGAGGTGGTAAATTATAATTTAATCCTTTGGATAAAAGTGAAATCTGGTCCTGCGATAGTGTACACGAGGAAAGATTTGTAACCTGTTGATATGTCGGTTCGTTGGATACTGGGTGAGGGGGTGTTCGTGAACTAGCCGACATATTCTGTGGTAGTGCGTTATGTGTCTGTGGGGGGGATGTCACCCAACTCGTGTGAACTTGGTCGCAAGCTCGCGACAATGTGTTAGAATTCGTATGAACGTGTCTTGAACTATTCGATAATGTTTGCAACTTATTAACGTGTCTGTTTTTTATTTCTGAGGCTTGTGCTTCCCGTCGCAAATCTATGGAGGTCTTCAATACAGACCAATCGTTCGGATGTAGATAATTTTTTTAATTTATCGCGAAGCTTCCTAACCTGGGAAAGGTATTTTTGTTTATCCGAATATCGAGATTTTAAGGCAAGCTTAACAATATTACGTGATGTCGCCAGTGATAGTTGTTTTATGCCTGAAATTTTTTGATTTAAATTCACCCTGGCAAACTTCGGAACGATGTTGTTTTGAAGGCAATATTTTAGGAAAGAAATATGGTAACTTTGGGCCGAGTACCTTAGTGTAGATTTAATGTAATTTTGTACCAAGCCATTCAAAAAATCTCCCATAATTGTGTGTATCGATTGTATACTACTGGAGAGACAGGAAGTGAATGAAATAGTCAATAAGAGTATGAAAATTAATTAGATAGTATGAATCAGAGCTGTATTACTCAATATGTTCTACGTTGGTAATAGTATTAGTAAATTGATAAGAGGAGTTTACCTCAATATAGTACGTGGAACACTTCCGTATGATACCCTCCAGAAATTAAAACGAAAAAATCGACAACTTACCGGTACATTAAAGTAAAATATAAATAATTAAAGTGAAATATAAATAATTAAATAATCAATTTAACACAATTCAAAATCAATTCAAAACAATTAAAATTCAAATATTTCAAAAATTTCAAATATTTTCGTTAGATTCTTTTAATTGCGTTAATTTGAATTTTAATTGTTTTGAATTGATTTTGAATTGTGTTAAATTGATTATTTAATTATTTATATTTCACTTTAATTATTTATATTTTACTTTAATGTACCGGTAAGTTGTCGATTTTTTCGTTTTAATTTCTGGAGGGTATCATACGGAAGTGTTCCACGTACTATATTGAGGTAAACTCCTCTTATCAATTTACTAATACTATTACCAACGTAGAACATATTGAGTAATACAGCTCTGATTCATACTATCTTAATTAATAGCATAACCCCTCCTCCCCTCCTGTCCTGTCTATCCTTTCTATACACATTGTATTCCCCAAATTCCAGTTCCGCATTACTTATATCTGTGTGACACCACGTCTCTGATATCCCAACAATATCTGCCTTTGATGTTTTGAGCAATACCTCAAATTCATCAAATTTATTTACCAAACTCCTAGCATTGGTGTACACGCAGGTATACATGCACCTGTTTCTATTCTTAGCTACCCTAACACAACCCATGTGTTTACTTGTACCGCAATGACTACCAGCAGTCTCTGAAATATCCTGCATCTTGTTTTTCAGACTTCTGCTCATTTCAATAGAAGCAGTGCAAGAATCACTTCCACCTCTGCCACTGGCTACTGTTAATCTATTAGTCCTTGTATCCCCCCCAACTAGCAGTTTTCCGACCCACCTAACACTGCCTCGACAGCATCAGCAAAAATTCTTGCACCCTTTCTATTTAAGTGTATCCCATCCCTGTAGAAGCAATCTCTCCTGTTAACAAGTACAGTCCAGGCTGAAAAAAATTCTACCCCTTGAGCCTTGCACAATCCCTCCAGGGCCGAATTGATCGACAAGGCTCTCATCATATACTCCCTCCTATCGTGTCTGGGCAGAATTGCAGACACTTTCAAGTTCAACCCTAATTCACGGCTTTTTTTCAACAGTGACCTGTACTTGCTAAGTAATTCCGCCGGTCTCCTACTCTTAATATCATTAGTGCCAATGTGTACAACTATATCACCTTTTGTGCCCTTAAAAGATGATATCCGCTCTACAACGTCATCAACCTTTGCCCCTGGCAGACATACCCTGGTCCTATTCCACCTATCCTTTTTACAAAGTATGTTCCCCGTTTCCCTGACAATAGAGTCACCAATAACTACTAGTTCCTGTGGGACCAGCGCATTCTGCCTAGGGGGCTGCTTCTGTGTTGCCTGATGACCAAGTGCAAGCTCTGGCGTTGATGTGAGCAGCTGAGAGCTTGATGGGCCCCTCAATTTATTTCCTTCGAGGGCATCCACCCTGTCCTTCAAGCTCTCATAAAGGCCCATAACAACGCTGAGTTGTCGCCTGATTTCCTTGCACTCCTTACATCGTGCACATCCCCCTTGGCAGTATCATGTCCCGTACCCGACTGCTCCGCAAACATCAAGCAAACAGTGCATTTTAATAGACTGTGATTCAGAGGGCAACTGCCCCCCTCAGTTCTCCCCTGAACCACAGCACTCCCATTAGCTTGAGCCTTTTGCTTTGCTGCTCTGGTCAGAGTCATGATTCCGATTTAATTCAATAAAATTCAAAACAAAAATTAAATCCTTAAGTTATATCCCAAAACAGTTATGTTATATATATTTTTTTTCGGTATCTAGTGTTTTCTACGAGTTCCCTTTATACAACTTCCGTATCACGTGCACCACTATAGTTATGTATTAATTATTTGTTACGATTAAGTCGTTTTATATATATATATATATATATATAGAGTTAAAAGTACAATTTAATTGACAATAAAGTTTATCAAGATTAATAGATTTACTGATTAATTGACAATATTATATTATGCACTATACGACACTAAGCTTATGCTATCGTGTAAAAATGGCGGGAATTCACGAACGGTATTTCTACGGACTCGTAAGTATTGATTAGCTTCCAAATCTCGCTATCTCAATTTAGAATAAACTAAGGATCCTGACTAGGTCTATAATCTACTTATAGAAGATAATTTGATATAACAGTTGGTTAATAAATCGACTAAATTTGGTTAAAAAAAAATTTGGTTTGTGACACGTGGATTTGATACCGTTACCGATACTAAGTAATATCTACAAAATCTCTGTCTAAGTTAAACTTTAAACTAAGTATCGTAACTAGGAATATAAAGCTACTCTAGAAAATAAGTTAATATGACAATTTAAACTAATAAAGCAGAAAATAAATCAGGAAAAACTTCTCTGTTTGAAGAGCTTTAAGGAGCAATGGCCGCACAGGCTAACCTCGCACCCAGACTTTTCCATTAGAATTAGCAAATTTAATAAGAGTATCAAGGCAAATTCTGCTTTCATGTAATTTAACCTTTTCTTCTTCACTTCCTTTTTCTTTATATCCCACTTCACTTAGAGATTTTTCCCTTGAAATGCTGTTGATATTTTATCTTTGAGCCACATTTTTACATCACATATTAATTATATAGTATCAGTGTAAATACACCATAGTTAACCCATAAATTTGAACTACATAAGTAGTGTAGAAGGCATTGTTCATATTGTGGATATAACTTCGCAACCATGATGGCATGTTGTATTACCAGGGTACCTGCCTGCCCACTGATGATGAACCCCAATAGCTTCAAAACGATCGTCTGGGTGGTGGTATCCTCTGAAAATAAATAACAGTAGTCTTCTCTACTAGAGAAGCGTTATTTATTTGAAGTAGTGCAATACCGCTATCTCGTTGTGAAGGCAACCACAATATGAGATACAATTAAAACGATGCCTTCTACATTACTTACGTAGTTCAAATTTATGGGTTAACTATGGTGTATTTACACCGATACTATATAGTTGATTACCAAAACCCATAAGAATTATGCCTTGTGCAAATCACAAATTAATATACAATGAAAGAACTTAATATCCTTTTGTACAACACATTCTGATATTTTTTTATCTTTGATTCTATCTATTACATATTTAATTGCTTTTTTGATAAACCCACTTTTACTATGCTTTACTTCTTTCCAACCTGCAGCCGAGTTGTAAAACCACTTTTTTTATGTATAATTTATAATACTCTGTTTCTTCTTCTCTTGTCAGAATCTTAAAAAAAAAACAAAAAAACCCCCACTTTTTATTTGTTTCTTTTGATATAAACTGCTGAGTATGGCTCACTGATCCATAAGTTGTATGAGGTGATAGAGAAGGCACATGATAAAATTTCATCAGAAGAATGCACAGGAGCATTTAAAAACAATAAAAATGACAATGCTTATATTTCTATTTATTTTTACTTTTGAATGATTTTATTTCTTTTAAAAAGTGAGTGTGAAACCATCTTGAAAGAATGCTGGGATTTGTATTATCAAATTCTTGTTAAAGAAAAATCTCCATTGTGCATAAATAAAATGCATACATAAAAGAGAAGGCAGTTCAAATTATAGAATACGAATTAGTGAAGTCAAAACCATTGAGGTTTTACTATATTACCAAGGCTGTTCTTGAATATATATTTGTCAAGATCTTACTCATGAATTTTGCATCTACAAAGTAACAATTTTTAATGCACAAAGTGATATTTTATTCAAAAAAGCTTATAATATTCATCCGAATACATTAATTCATTTTTAATGATTAAATTACACAACCTTGACTCCATTTATACAATTTTATTATTTGTGGAGTTTTAAATGGTTTTTTGAATCCCTAAAGCAGAAATTAGATAAAAGACTTCAGCCTATTTCCTTCTTGTCATGTAATTTAATTTGGATTCAACTTTTTCTTGATAGTGGATACCTAAAGTTGGATCTGAAATCAACAAGGATGTGATATTGCTTACCATATTGAGTTTGCTTTTTGGTAGGAAATAGATTTAAGCCTTTTGTCTAATTTATACTTTAAGAGCTCAATAAACCATTTAAAATCGCATAAGTAACATGGAGCTAAGTGTTTAATTGTTAAAATTTTTGAGTATTCATCCCATGTTCAGTGCATATATGCCATTTGCTGATAGAAGGAATCAAATAAAACTATGAATGTTGTGGATATTTTTATTTTTAATTATTTTTTAAAAAAACATTAACAATTAAAAAATAAGCTATATAAACAGTCTTTCAATTTAATGATGTAAGGAAGCTGAAAATTTACTTGTTTTTTAAATAAACAAATAAAAAAAATAAATAATTTTGATAACTAATCAGTTAAATAATCAAAAAACAAAATAAGGACAGAGAACTTACCATATATCCAGATGGAGTTTATCTGAATGTATGTCATCTATATCGCTATTCAAAAAAAAATAAAATAAATAAATAAAATAAAATAAAATAAAACAGATATATATATATATAATATATAAACATTAAAAACAATGACTAGTAAAAAAAAAACATGAAATCACACTGCTTAAATGCAGTTATTTGATATCACCTCCAGTTGGAGGTGATATCAAACAACTGCATTCTATAATAAAATTAATATTGATACAGGACTGTGCAGGATAACTCACTGCAGTAGTCAAAAATCAACAAATCTGAGGCACATTACTGTGTCAATGTGTATGACCATGGATAGTTTTCTGCTCCCTCAATAGATCAATGCCAAAAACTCGTCACTAGGACTTTGCTTATGCTCAAATCAGAGACAAGTACCATTATCCATGGTTCACCTAAGTCGTGACTATTTTTTAAAATTGTATAGTATCACCTGAACAGGTAAATTCAATTTCACTATGCATTTAAAAATCTGAGACATGGCCAGGACCTTAGTACAAAGTTCTTGGCATCAATCTTTAAAGGGAGCACAAAGTCCCTAAGTCCCCTATAACAGTAATGTGCTCCAAATTTGTTGACTGCTGAAAACTGATACTGTTTTTAGTCAAACATTGTGGAATTCACTACAGATCACAGAGAAATTGTAGAGAAACAAATAGATTAGAGTCAACTGATTGAGATTAGAATCAACATTTTGTGACATTCCAATCACTTGAGTCATATCCTGCTATTCTCAAAATATAGATTTGTAAATATGAATAATAAATATAATATGAATAAATTACAAAAGAAAATAAACACTTAAATTACTGAATATAAACTTAATGAACTATTTTTATCTCAGCAATCGTGGGGTTGACTCTCATAGCCATAGAAATAATCCACGTCTTATGCATATTTGTCATGCACTTATCATTCTTCACTATAAACATTGGATAAACATAAAGGAATTATCAATATCAAATCTGCTGTAATAGTATTGTAATATCCATTAATACTTTTGCATATTTTAATACTTTATTGCAGCAATGCATAACGTGTAGCTTATATATATATTTTTTAAATAAAAATAAATGAAACAAATGCCAGCAGCATGGCAAACAGTAGAGCGAAAAGTAAAAATAAACCCATACATAATAAAGCAAAAAAAGGGAATACTTCTAAAATAATTTAGAGAAAGCAGCCAATTAACAAAATACCAAATAACAAAAATTTTTCAATATGTTAATTAATTTTTTAATATGCTAATTAATTTTTTAATATGCTAATTATTCAAATTTTGGGATGCCCAGAAGAGAACACTAGCATTAGCATTAGTAAATGCACGACAAAAGAAAGCAAGCTTATATAGCATCAGCCAAAAAAAAAACCTTTCTCATTTCACACCCATCCACTCACTCCAAAAGTCTGTCCAGTTCTGCCTTGAATATATTTAAGCTATCAACTTCTACAACGACAGATGGAAGTTTGTTCCAGCAATCAACCACCCGCTGGCTAACGGCAAACTTCTGCACATCTATTCTACAATTGCTTTTCCTCAATTTCAATTTATGCCCTCTCAGGCGATTATTCTGAGCAAGAGGAAGAATCCCATCAGCACTGAGCATGCTCAAACCAGTCAAGACTTTATACACCTCAATCAGATCACCTCACAGGTGCCTAGTCTGCAGACATTGAAATTTGCAAAATTTTAAGCCTTTCTTCGTAAGAGCAACCCTTTGTTCCATTCACTAATTCTTGTTGCCTTCTCTGTATGCGTTCCAACAGTTCTATATCCTTCTTAAAATGAGGCCTCCAGACCTGTATACAGTACTCAAGGTGTGGCCTGACCATTGCCTTATACAAGGGGATAATCATCTCCTTATTCCTGCTAGAAAAATTCCTGCATATCATTGACAAGACACCATGAGCTACTCTGGTGTTACTGCATCCCATATGCAGTACTTTACATTTGTCATTAGTGAAATTTACATTACACTAATGACAGCATACTGTCATTAGTGTCATTAACAACCCAGCCGACCTCGCATCGTCTGCAAACTTGGACATTAATCCTGATATACCATCATCAATATCATTAATAAATACAGAAAACAACAATGGACTCAACACTGAACCCTGGGGGACTCCATTAATAACATTAGTCCACGAAGAACAGTGTCCATCGATTACCACTCTCTGTCTTCTCCCACTCAACCATCCCTTTATCCATAGCAGCAATTTGCCCCCAATGCCACACTGCTCCAATTTGTGCAGCAGTCTTCCAATAGAAGCAGTGCAAGAATCATTATTGGTCAGACAAGACTAACAAACCGATGCTGTGTCCAACCTATAACTGAAGTCTTATCTAAATGTTCCTGTAATGCTTCGTTAACTAGTGTCTCCATTAATTTCCCTAGAACAGAAGTTAAACTAACAGGTCTGTAATTACCTGTGTTGCCCTTTGATCCTCCTTTGTGAATTGGGGTCACATTTGCACATCTCCAGTCCATGGGTCCAAGGAAACTCTCATAATTATGGCTAAGGGTTTGCTTACTTCCTTTGCAGCCTCCTTTAATATAACTGGATAGATTCCATCCACCCCAGTTGCCTTTCTTATGCTTATCTTCAACAATTTCTCCTCCACTTTACTCTCAATTATTACAAGATTATCTAGTTTACTGCCACAGTTTAATACACCTCTGGCCTTCCCTCGCTGAATGGCTCCTCATGTGTGAATGTAGATGCAAAATATTCATTTAGTTTGTTAGCTACCTGAACAGGATCGTCAACAGTTGAACCATTGATATTATCATGTGGACCAATCTGATTCATCCCTTTCCTTCTAGAGTTTACATAAGTAAAGAACTCTTTGCTGTTTTTCTTTGCATCCTTTGCCAAAGATTTCTCGTAATCTGCCATTGCCTGCCTAACCTCTTGATGACTTTGGTACAGACCAGCTTATATCTATCATAGGCTTCTGTGTCACCTGTTAATTTATGTGTATCCCATGCATTTTTCTTCTCTGCCATGTCTAATTAGTGCATCTGACATCCATTTAGGCCTAAATCTTGAACAATATTTCTTAGTTGGTATGAAAAGCCCCATAGCTTCCAAGATTAATTTTTTGAATGCTTCCCATTTTGAATTTGCTGTTGGTAACATCATCAGTTGGTCACACTGTTAGAATTTAAATACTGTCTCAGACCACTGTAGTCACCTTTATGAAAGTAAAAACCCTTCCCTTTACCCCTGATGGTAGTTACCTCTTTGAGTAAATCCCGCTTCAGCACACTGTGATCACTGCCACCTAGTGGTTCCTTTATTTGCAGATTCTTAATGCATGAAGAATCACTACTGATAATCAGATCAAGAGTACTGCTCTCACTAGTTGCCTCCCAAACATGCTGCTGTAGAAAACAATCATCCAATAAATCCACAAAAGCATTGCTAGTGTGTGAGTGATCAACTCACAAATTCCAGTCAATATCTGGGAAATTAAAATCCTCCATTATAAGACTCTCTGATTTACTGGCCCTCCCTATTTCTCTGTACAGTTGTTTATTATACTCATCAGAGGGATTATTCCTATAACCAGTGGCGGATTACCCATTAAGGTAATGAGGCACGTGCCTAGGGGCTCCAGGCTTTGGGGGGCCCCCAAGCCAAGACATTTTCCTATAGTGTTCTAAAATAGATTGTTTTCAGTAAACATCATAAAAATCTTGATTAATTTAAGCGGAAATTTAAGCAAAAAATTCAAAAGTACAAAATTTCATTTATTTGCCACCTGACTTTTATTTATATTTTATTCTTTTTTTTTTTTTATTATTATTATTATTTTTTGGGGGACCCCAGATATAATTTGCCTAGGGGCCCCAACTATCCTTAATCCACCACTGCCTATAACACACTCCTACTCTTAATTTTGCTTTCCCAGTGCTTATGTCACACTAAACTGGCTTGACACTGCACTGTCCAGCCATGTTGACCAGCTCTACTTCCTTAGATTTTGTATGTATCTTAACCAATAGCATAACCCCCCTCCCCTTCCTATCCTGTCTATGCTTCCTGTACACATTGTATTCCCCAAATTCCAGTTCTGTATTCCTTATATCTGTGTGACACCACATCTCTGTTATCCCAACAATATCTGCCTTTTACGTTTTGATCAACACCACAAATTCATCAAATTTATTTACCAAACTCCTAGCATCGGAGTACACGCAAGTATACATGCACCTTTTCCTATGTTTAGCTACTCTAACACAGCCCATGTATTTACTTGTTCCGCAATGACTCCCAGCAGTCTCTGGAATCCCCTGCACTCTGTTTTCCAGGCTGCTGCTCATTCCAATAGAAGCAGTGCAAGAATCATTTTCACCTCTGCCTACCAGCAGCTTCTGTTAATCTATTAGTCCGTCTATTCCTCCCCCAAGCTAGCAGTTTTTTGACCGACCTAATACTGCCTCGATAGCATCAGCAAATATTCTTGCACCCTTTCTATTTAAGTGTATCCCATCCCTGTAGAAGCAATCTCTCCTGTTAACAAGTACATTCCAGGCTGAAAAAAATTCTACCCCTTGAGCCTTGCACAATCTTTCCAGGGCCGAATTGATCGACAAGGGTCTCATCATATACTCCCTCCTATCGTGTCTGGGCAGAATTGCAGACACTTTCAAATTCAACCCTATTTCACGGCTTTTTTTTAACAGTGACCTGTTCTTGTTAAGCAATTCTGCCGGTCTCCTACTCTTGATATCATTAGTGCCAACGTGTACAACTATATCACCTTTTGTGCCCTTAAAAGATGATATCTGCTCTACAACGTCATCAACCTTTGCCCCTGGCAGACATACCCTGGTCAAATATTTCACCTGGCCAAAAGGTGAAATATCACTGAAAATGGAGATGAAAACCGACTACAACACGTGACTAACATGCGAGTACTAGGATCTGTTCTATTATAATTTTTTACTGCATAAGGGCTACCATTAAAAAACAAATCCTTTGCATTTACATTTCAATCAGTATATCGGTTCAGTGATGCATGGATTTGTCTGATGTTTAAAATGCAGTTATTCCCTGACCATTCATGGCCTTGTGGTCCTTCCATACAGATGGGTCATAATGGTCAGTCTATTTTATTTATTTATTAACATTTTTTGGTCATGTGTTGTAATTGGTTTCCGTGTCTGTTTTCAGTGATATTTCACGTAATTTGGATCTGTTGCTTTCTTCTGGACACTGCTAAATTTGAATTAATTAGCATATTAAAAAATTTTTATTTGTTATTTTATTAATTGACTTTTTCTAAATTATTTTAAGAGTGTCATTCTGCAATACCCTTTATCTTTTATTCCCCTTTTGCTTTATTATGTATGGGTTTATTTTTACTTTTTGCTCTACTGGTTTACCATGCTAATGGAATTTATTTAATTTACTTTTATTTACACTATTATAAGCATGTGGTGGATAATGCATTACAGCCACAAATGTTTGCTGTACTAATTTTCCCTCTATCCTTTTTCTGCAAGTTAAAGTTTTTAATGTGCACACACTCACAAATACAATGTATTGGCAAAAGTATCAGGATATTTTTGCCAATACATTGTGTTTGTGAGTGTGTATTGGGAAAAGTATCAGGATACCAATGGAATTTAGAAAAAATTAATCATACCAGCCATCCAAGTGTCAGGAAAAGGTATAAAACAACTGTATTCATGTTAGAAGTAAGCAGATCAATGAAATACGGCAGATCAGTTGAAGCATAAAGCTCAGGGGCACCTCAGATGGGAAATAATCATAGGATGTTGTTGTTATTTGGTTTTTAGGAGCATTAGCAACTAAGGCCATATTGCTCCGGGGATATGCGGTGGTCATTCCCAGACCTTGCCACATCCTCCGTATTTGGTGGTCACGGGCTCGAACCCCGGTCTAATCAAGAAGCGTATGCTACGCACTGCTGCTCCTGCCCACCTGGCTACAGAGGTGGCTTTCATCATAGGATGCCACATTAGCAATCAATGTTTTGTGGTATTGCAGCAAAACTGCAATAGCACAATCTGAGCTGTATTTGCCTAATAGAAAGGTAAACAAAGCAATAAGATGACTGAAACAACAAAAGAAATTAAAAGTGTATTATATAATTTATTCATAGGTCATTATGTAAAAAATCAGCAACTATAAATGTTTACCGAACCAGTAAATGTGCTGGAACAAATTGTGAATCGATCAAATTTGAAGCACGTGAAAAAATGGGGGATGATGGAATTGGGGTCCAACTTTGACCAAGTTGTAAGAGATTCTTCATTATACTGAGCTATGTTATATGAGGTCCATAGTGTATTTATTAATGCCTCAAAATTAAGTTTAAAAGCAGATTTTCTGCACATTGGAAAGGCATTCCCATTAGTTCCTCTACTTCTTGTTGCTGACTAGAAAGAAACATATCAAGGTATGTCCAAGATCCTGAGTGCAATAAAGTACCATGATATTGGTTGGAATGTCTATGGTGATCTTAAGGTAATTGGATTATTCACTGGTCTGTAGAGAGGTTTTACAAAATGCTGTTGTTTTTTATGTTTGTGGGATAGTCATGTAATAGAAAAACATTATATTGTGCAGCAGTGAGAAAAGAGGGAGGAATTTTTACTAGAGAGAAATAATATAAAATATGTTCCACTGGTTGAACCAAAAAAGGTTCTTCTTCCACTTTTGCATATAAAGCTTGGCTTAATGAAAATTTCTTTTAAGATTCTGGATAAAGAAGGAAGTGCATTCTGCTAGCTAAAGGAAGTGTTTCCCAATTTGATAAATGCAAAACTGCAGATAAGAGATTCCCCCCAATATCACGGGATAAAGGAAGAAATGATGAATATATGCAAGGAATCCTTGTATATTTATTGAAGTTGCAGACTTTGTTGGACCATTCACTGCAATAGACTTGGACTACTGACCAGAAAAAGAAGAAACTGATAATGAAGGAATTTTAATTTGGCCTCAAATAAAGAAACTCCTCAAAGATGATGTATTTGAAACAAAGCTACAGGATACTACACTAGTAGCATGATGAGCATTCAAAGATGTTATTCATTGTTTTCTTGGAAGAAGAAAAGAAGACAATTATAAATTTTTTCTGTCTAATTTACTGGAATGTTATTAGCATTAGTAGAGGCATATGATGCAAGAAAGCAAGCTTATGCAGCATCAGCCAAAAAAAAAAAAAAAAAAAAAAAAAAAAACTTCCCATTTCATCCCACCATTGGTTCCAAATGCCTGTCCAACTCAGCCTTAAATTTATTTAGGTTATCAGCTTCCACAACAAAAGATGGAAGTCTGTTCCATCAATGAACTACCCACTGGCTAAAGGCAAATTTCCACACATCTATTCCACAACTGTCTTTCCTCAATTTCAATTCGTGCCCCCTCAGGTTCTTAATCTGAGCAAGGGGAAGAATCTCATCAGCATTCAGCTTGCTCAACCCATTCAAGGCTTTATACACCTCAATCAGATCGCCTCACAGGTGCCTATTCTCCAATTTGCTGGTGCTGCAATTTGCAGAACTTGCAGAACATTATAAAGATAGGGGCTGCTAAATGCCTTTGAAAATTCATTTTATTCATTCTCATCTCAGTTTTTCCTCTCAAAATATGGGAAATATAAATGATGAGCAAAAGGAATGCTTTCATGGACAACCGGTGCCAAGGTCACTGGGCTACTCATGCGATGAGAGATTACTGCCAGGCCAGTTTTTTTTATGAAGGAAGGCAAAATGGACCATACAAAAAACTCTAAGTAGCAAACATTTCTAGGGGAAATAGAATGTGCATAGTACATTATATGTTTAATTTTAAAATTAATGAGACTCATTTTTAAGATAGTATATGTATTATTGTATGATATTTTAAATTGGTCATTCATTAAGTTACTAAAATTTCAGTATACCTTTCAATGGAGATGTGATAGAGAAATAATTTTAGTATTTGCTATTTTTGGAATCAGCAGATCAACATCCTTTTGGAAACTGCAGCTTCTAGTTTGGTAGTACAAAAAAACATTCTTTTTTGTTGGCCAGTGTTATTAAGTGAGCTCAAGATTAATTAAAGAAAGAACTCTACATAACTTAATTACCAACCATAACCTGTTCTGCTATCTTCACAGTCACTGAAGAAATAATATAGGAAGTTCAACAAGAAATACCTGAGAATTATCTATATTCCTTTATGAATTTAAAGATAGATTACACTATATGCAAGTTGAATTTCTTAGATTTCCACTATTTATCATTCTTGAAATTACCTAATATCATCTAATCACGAGGCCAGGTTAGTTAAAGGTACGGTTATGTACCATAAGGAACAATATTGCTTCAAATATTCAGCAATGATAGGTAATTAACTTTAACATGATATTTAAAAAAAAAAAATTCAATTGATGCAATGGTATCATCCTCTGGTCTTTAATAAAAATGCATTTGACGTGATCTACTAATTAGAATCAAGTCTCTTCTCATATTTCTAATTATGGGCTGCTACAACCAACCAACAAACATTATTACTCCACATAATGTGCCACTGCAAGTTCTCAATCAATAAATATTGCCAGCATAACTGACAGCTTTTATAATTCCTGACTACTCATCACGGTACCATGCTCTCATTTAGGCTTTGGCAAAATTAAGTTATTACAAATAACAAAAAGTTTACATGGACATACAGGCGATATTTTTCATTCCAAGTAGGATTCAGTGTGTGTGGCTTGACAGTAGTTGTCCTAATAAATTTGGCTGGTAAAGTTTCTGCAATAATACTGTTGCTCCTAGCACGATGATCGCGCCGTTTTAGAGATGCTCCAAGTTTTTTCAGTCCTTGTCGGCGTGGACTTCCTTTTCCCCCATATTCATCATCAGAACTATTTCTATAGGAATCAAGCAAACTACCAGGCAGTATTCCAAGCATACAGTAGGGATCACTAAAGCCTGACAAACAAAAAAAAATAATAATTTTAGTTATATTCACACATTTATTATACTTCGTTATTTTATATTTATATAATTTAACATATTTAGTATAATTATATTTATGTTACATGCTAATTGCAATTAGTGTATGAAAAAAACTTATTTTGTGATGGCCCTTAGCAATGATGAGCTATTGGAAAGCAAATTAAAATTAATAAGGAGAAACCAATAGGTTTTCATACTTACCTTAAATGACATACATCTAAGAACCTTCATGTCATGCATTTAGAAACTTATACATATTTTTGTGTACAATACAAAACACTAACAATAAATTTCAAAGTGATGGAATAAGTTAGAAATTATTAATAACAAATTAAAGAGATTTAAACTCATTAAGAGAAGTGCCAGCTCTAGATGCAGCCCTTTATTGTTAGAATATGAACACATAAAAAGTATGTTAACCAGCACTTATTGTTGGCACTAAGAAACTGGATTAACCTGCTTACTGAATACAGAGTAAGTGATATGGGATATGACCTACTGTTGGTATCAGGAACCACATTTACTACAGAACTTATTAAAGGTACAAAATATGCCAGATACATACATAATCAGAACTTATGACATGCACGTCTTCAATTCTGATTTTTCCAAGGAGGAATTAATTGCATGGAATTTTTTTTTCTTTTAAGTGAATAGAAGAACTGGTGTAAACCCTGGAAATTCTCAAAGACAAAATTTGATGGATATCATTATCTATTTAATGAATTAAAATATTTAAAATATTTAATGTAAAATAAAATATTCATTAAATATTTAAATGTTTTATTTAATGAATTAAGAAGATATGAAAAGCAATTTTAAAATACAGTAAACTATTTAAAATTCAGCACCTTTGAAGATTGAAGAGTGCCTGAGTTTAAAATTTTATGGATTTTAGAGAGATTTACTTAGTGTTGTAAAGCCTTGGAGAAACACATTTTAATGAACATTAACACTAACAACTGAACTTATTTACATCTGTAAATTAAACTGCCTAAAAGATAATACTAGTGGTTAAAATGTACATATCAGTTAACTTTACTAAATGTGAAAAAATTACATAAACAAAGGCTGTCAGAATATTAATGGACACAATTCAGAGAAAAAAACTACCTTCACAATAGAGAAGGAAAAAAACTACTCTTCTTAAGGAATAATTATTATTATAATGTTCTTAATCAGTTTACACAACAATTTGCTTTTAATAATGTACTGCAGAAAAAATCACTTAATTTCGAATGTAAGAACAAAGGTTGTTAAGTTTCATTTCTGACTCCATTATAACTACAGTAGAGAGTAAAAAAAACCAGTTATTATTATTAGTAGTGGCATATGATGCAAGAGAGCAAGCTTATAAAGCATCAGCAAAAAAAAAAATTCCCATATCACCTGTCTATCCCCTCCAATCATTTGATTAGTTCTTCCTTGAATTTATTCAAACTACCCACTTCCACAACAACAGAGGTGGAAGTTTGTTTCAACAATAAACCACCTGCTTGCTGAAAGCAAATCTCCACTCATCTATCTTGCAACCATCCTTCCTCAGTTTTAATTTATGCCCTTCCATCATGTATATAGTCTGAGCAAGAGGAAGAATGCCATCATCAATGAGCTTGCTAAATCCATTCAAAGCTTTAAACACCTCAGTCAGATCACCTCACAGGTGCCTAGATTCCAGATGCTGCAGTAAGACCACCCATTTGTTCCCCTCACCAATCTCATTACCCCTCTCTCTCATTACCCACTCCAGAAGATCTACATTCATCCTAAAATGAGGCCTCCAACACCAGCATGCAGTATTCAAGATGGAGCTTAACCATTGCCTGTACAATGGAATAATTAATTCCTTGATCAATCACTCACTAGACCATCTCTTTCATAGTTAGTAAAAAGTGGGAAGCCAGATGACAGTGAGCCACTCACTGTTTTTCTCTAAATTAGGGTTGCCAGATTTAGCAAATGAAAATACAATATGCATGCCCAGTTAAATTTGAATTATTTCTAATTGCCAATGCATATGTACACTAAGATAAAAAAAAATATTGCATGGGAATATATTTATACTAAAAAATTATTTGTTGTTTACCTGAAATAAATGATAAGTATCTAAATTACATACCTCTTTCTTTAATTATATTTCCCTGATGATTTGGCTCTCCTTAACAGTTCCTTGTTTTGCAGAATTTGCTAATAGAATTCCTTGCAGTTACAGTCTATGTTCCATTTACATTGTAACATAACTTCTACAGTGGTCACATCCAACTTATTTCATCCTTTTGTCCATTGAACATTCATTAATGAGAAAACATTGGAAGTTGATAGCTTAAATAAATTCAAGGCAGAACTAGACAAACATCTGGAATCAATGGATCAGTGAAATGAGAAGGGTTTTTTTTTTTTTTTTGGCTGATGCTGTATAAGCTTGCTTTCTTGCATCATGTGCCTCTACTAATACTAATGCTAACATTCAACATTAGCATTATGAGCCAGTATACTGAATATGTACTGGCATAAAGTTAACAACTCTAGGAATTGCTCTTCAAATTTGATTTGTTGAAGCACATAATACCATCTTTCATGGCATAACTTGCTTTTCCATTCTTCAGGATTGCGTTGCATCTCTTGATCAATGACTTTTTTAAATGTTGACTACTGACAAATAAGAGCATTGTCGTCAATTTTTATTCCCTTCTTCTTCAACACTACACATGATGATTCCACTTGTTTCCATGCTGGAAGAGTATTTAGTAATATCCATGTAAAAGAATCAAATTCTTCAAGAGATGAAATCCAATTCAAAAGACAGTCATGGCAAGTGCCACAATAATTATCCACTTCAAGTCAGAATTTCCTTTCCTGTTCATAAGTAACGTTGTCCCTTTTAAGACCAGCCTTGACACTTAAAGGGATAAATTTTTCATCAATTCTTTCTTTAACACATTCAACAAGTTTCTTTAAGCAAAGTAGTACTTCAATAACAGTTTGCTCTTCTTTCAATTTGCACAATCATATTGCTAAAGAGATATTAAAAACTATTAGCATTAATAGTTTTTAATTAATTAAAAACTATGAAAACTATTAAAAAATTATATTAATTAAAAAAAAATTAATTAAAAACTATGAACAAGAAATAAGTAGGCTTCACTCAATGAACTATTAAAAAAGTCAACAAGAATTTTTGGGGCCTTTCCTTCAGAATTAAAGTATGATTTTAGTGCTTCAAATAAACTGAGGATTCTATTAACTGCATTTAGAACCAATGGGTTTTTGAATGCGAGAGAATTGAAGCTGAATGCAAAAAAAATCAAAAAAATCCTTTATTCGCTCAGTTTGAATAGTATAAATGCCAAAGTAAGAGAACAATTTCATGACAATTACTTCAATGTCTGTAGAAAGGACATTAGATGCTGTTTGAGCAGCATTATGCAGAATATGGGCAGGACAGTCAACACCTTCCATAGAATCATTCATGCTTTGCTACAACATTAAATAAACATTGTTTGCACCTTTACACAAACATCCACCAAAATTTGTATTTGTATTATCTCCACCAAAAGCAGTACACTTTTTCTCATTAACTCCTAACTCAATAAGAGAGTCTCTGCAAAAATTTGCTATTGTTTCTGAAGTCTCATCTGGAAGGGATTTTACTTGCAATAGCCTTATAAGAAAGCCTTTTTCACAAGAAAAATATTACACAAACAAAGGGAAAATTTTTTCTGCATTGTGATTACTTGCATCTGTGGCTATGCTTAAAAAAGGTGAGGCATTTAGATCTTTGATAATCTCTGGAATAGTAAATGGAACTATTACATTTTTTATTATTGCAGTAGATTTTGTCCCGGAACTTGAAAATTTGCTTGCAATTTTGGAATCAAAAAATACTTCTGGTAGCAGTACATTCAAACAATGATTTTAGCTGAAAGACTGATAATGATATAGTGTGGAAGGCCATTACAACATCGGCAGTGATTATTTTATCTTCTTCTTCATCTGAATTTCTCTTAATGAAAAAATCTGTTATTTTATCAGTTGAGGTACTAGTTGAGGAAATCATACATTTCTTATGCTTATCTGTTAGTATATGCTGGTTTATATCTGACTTCCCACCATTTTCGATATTGAATACTGCACAAAGAGGTTCGAAATTTCACAATTACATACCGCACAAAGAGGTTCGAAAGGACTTTTTCCTCATTTAATAAATGTCACTGTTCAGAAAATTCATCAAGAAATTTACATTTGCGTTTTGGTATTTGGGGGTTCAAATACACAAATATAAAAAATAGATAATAACAACCACCAAAAAAAATGAAAAGACTGAATTTGATAATCTCACGGCCACATCAGTGAGTCTGTCACTCACAAGTCCGAACTCATAACTAAACGTAAACAGGGGTTGAACTGTTGAAAGAGTTGCAAACTAACAATAAATTGAAGTAGTGTTGCCATTTAAGTGATTTCAGCGCCAATTACTGTGGCAGAAAAATAGCACTAACTGGTGAATTTTTGTAATTCATTGAATAAAGCTGAATACAGGAAATTTAGGGTGTCCTAACAAAGTCGACACAGGACAAAATCATTAAATACAGGACATGTCCTGTATATACAGGACATCTGGCAACCTGACTGTAAACTGTAGTCATTTTTTAAACTGCACCAGTCATTGTCATTAGTATAAGCATTAGTAGAGGCATATGATGCAAGAAAGCAAGCTTATATAGCATCAGCCAAAAAAAAAAAAGATTTCCCCATTTCACCAACCACTGGCTCCAACAGTTCTTCCTTAAATTTATTTAAGCTATCAACTTCCACGACTGATAGATGTTTGTCCAAGCAATCAACCATCCGCTGGCTAAAGGCAGGCAAAGTTCCACACATCTATTCTACAACTGTCATTCCTCAATTTGAATTTATGTCCCCTTAGGTGACATAAATTCAAATTGCAAGAGGAAGAATCCAGTGGCATAGCCAGGGCAGGATCAGCAGGCATATTGTATACTGACACTGAAATCTGGTATTGTGGCACTTTTTTAGAAAGCAAATGGCACCTTTATTTGTGAATTGCAATTGGCACCTTTATTTGTGAATGTACCTGCCAACAAAAAATCCTGCAATGCCACTGGAAGAATCTTATCAGCACTAAGTTTGCTCAAACCATTCAAGACCTTATACACCTCAATCAGATCACCTCGCAGGTGCCTCGTCTCCAGGTGCTGCAATTTGTGGAACTTAAATCTCTCTTGGTAAGAGCAACCCTTTGTTAGGCTCACCAATCTCATTGCACTTCTCTGTACTCATTCCAGCAGCTCTACATCCTTCCCAAAATGAGCCTCCAGACCTGTATGCAGTACTCAAGGTGTGGCCTGACCATTGCCCCATACAAGTGGATAATCACCTCCTTATCTCCCGCTAGCAAAATTCTTGTATATCATTGACAAGACTCTACGAGCTGCTCTGGCAGCCTGTCTGCACTGTTCAGAAAACTTCATATCTGACTGTGCAATTGCTCCCAAGTCTTTTTCATTCTCTAACTACACTGAGTGTAGTACTGCACAGTTGGTATGTTACTCTGGGAAATGAGGTGTGTGTGACTAGCTATGACAGTCACAATAACACCTTGGTTGTGTGGAATTAAATATATGGTTTGTGCACATCAATAAGTTGTTGTTTATGTATAAACCATTGCTTTAGTGAAGTGTAGATTTTTACATCTGTACCTACACTGGGAATTTCACCTTTATGAGTATATAAGGGTGAAACGTAATCACCACAGATAGCAGGTGGAAAAGGTCTGAGTTTGAATCCTGTTAATGCGAGAAATTTTTATAGGCTTGTTCCACAATGTGGCTGAGTTATTCAGTCTCAGGCAATGATTGCATGTTTTATTCAGCAAACAGGCAAATTGACAACAGAATATTGATATAGAAAAAAAATAAAATTCTGGATTCAAATACAGTCCTCAACCTTTCCCTGGGAGCTGTTTCCACTAGCTATGAGGGAGTTGGAGAAAAAACAAGAGACATACCACCTTCCTTATATTAGATCACACTGCAATTCTGCACGAATCTAAAATAAACTGAAAAAAGCATTCAAGATTTTGTCTTACTGCAATAATTAGTAAAACTTTACTATTTAATTATATATTAATTATATAATAAAAGAATGGGAACAGATTAGCTAGGTGTGGGCGAAGTTTTTATGGCTCCAGCAAATAGAGACGTTTTTCTTAAATTTTTACCATTTTATTGAATAAATTGGCATATTAATTTATTTTTTATAAGTAGCTTATATTCCTAGTTACAATACTTAGTTTTGTGGGTTATTACTTAGTATCGGTAAAACTTGTACCGTTTGAAACTTTCCGCCATTGTGTAGTATCGATACGGAATAGCATTACATATATCTTGAACTTGATAGCATAAGGCATAACATAAAACTAGATAGCGTAATACGTAGCACTGTAGTAGGAATCTGTTGGCTTAGTATAGTATTGGCAATTAATCAATTAAATTTATAAATCCTTTTAATTTTTACTGTTAACCAAATTGTATTTAAATGAAAACCATGCCCCAGACTAGAGCAACAAAGCAACTTGCACAAAGTAGCAAAAGTGCTGTACTTCATTGGGAGAACCACAGGGGACGATTCTCCAATGCATCAGAGTCTAAAAAAAAATGTGCAAAATGCAACATGTTTGTGGATCTATCTCAAACAGGACACATGATCTAGCCATGGAGGATGTCGTGTGTGTGTGTGTGTGTGTGTGTGTGTGTGTGTGTGTGTGTGTGTGTGTGTGTGTGTGTGTGTGTGTGTGTGTGTGTGTGTGTGTGTGTGCGCGCGTGCGCGTGCACTAGGTGCAGAGAATGTGAAGAAATTAGGCACCAACTCAGCATTCTGATGGGCATCATTGAGAGCTTGAAGAGTCGGGTGGATGCCCTCGAAGGAATTAAAATGGGGGGGGGGGGGGGCATCAAGTTTTCAGCTGCCCAACTCAACGTCAGAGCACACTCTTATGCACCAGGCAACACAGCGCAACCTTCACGGCAGAATGCAACAGTCCCACAGGAACTAGTTATTGTTGGTGACTCAATTGTCAGGGAAACGGGAAATATACGGTGCAAAAAAAGGATAGGTGGAATAGGACCAGGGTATGCCTGCCAGGGAAAAAAGTTGATGACGTAGTAGAGCAGATATCATCTTTTAAGGGCACAAAAGGTGATATCATTGTACATGTTTGCACTAATGATATTATTAAGCAAGTACAGATCAATGCTAAAAAAAAAGTTGTGAGTTAGGGTTAAATTTAAAAGTGTCTGCAACCTGCCCAGACACGATAGGAGGGAGTATATGAAGAGAGCCTTGTCAATCAATTTGGCCCTGGAGAGAATGTGCAGGACTCATGGGGTAAAATTTTTCTCAGTGTGGTCTGTGCTTGTTAACAGGAGAGATTGCTTCTACAGGGATGGGATACACTTAAATAGAAGGGGTGCAAGAATATTTGCTGATGCAATCGAGGCAATGTTAAGTGGGTCAGAAAACTGCTAGCTTGGGGGGATTCACAGACTAATAGATTAACAGTAGCCGCAGGCAGAGGTGAAAATGATTTTTGCAGAGGTGAAAATGATTTCTGGGCTGCTGCACTGAAATGAGCAGCAGCCCAGAAAGCCAGTTGCTGGGGATTTCTGGAACTGCTGGGGGTCATGAAACAAGTAAATACATGGACTGTGCTAGAGTAATTAAGAGTAAGAACAGGTGCATGTATACTTGCATGTACACCAATGCTAGGAGTATAGTAAAAAAAATTGATGAATTTGAAGTGCTGGTTAAGACATCCAAGGGGGATATTGTTGAGATATCAGAAACATGGTGCCACTCAGATATAAGAGATGCAGAATTGGAATTTGGGGAATACAATGTGTACAGAATGGATAGACAGGGTAGGAAGGGAGGAGGGGTTATGCTGTTAGCTAAGAAACACATAAAATCTATGGAAGTGCATTCAGTAGACATAGATGGACAGTGCAATGCTGAGTCAGTTTGGTGTGACATAAGCACTGGGAAAACAAAAATGAGGGTAGGAGTTTGTTATAGGCGTAATGATTCTGATGAGTATAGTAAACAATTATACAGAAAAATAGAGTGGGCCAGTAAATCGGAGTGTCTTATAATGGGGGATTTTAACTTTCCAAGTATAGACTGGAATGTGTGTGGGTTGGTCATTTGCACACTGCATGGCTTTTTTGAACTACTGGATGATTGCTTTCTACAGCAGCATGTTCGAGAGAAAACAAGAGGGAGCAACACTCTTGATCTGATTATCAGCAGTGATTATTCATGTACTAACAATTTACAGGTAAAGGAACCACTAGATGGCAGCAATCACAGTGTACTGATGTGGGATTCACTTAAAGATGTAATTACCATCAGGGGTAAAGGGAAGGGTTTTTGCTTTCGTAAAGGCAACTACAGAGGTTTGAGAGATTTTTTAGGTTCTGTACAGCAGAACAAACTGATGATGTTACCAACAACAAATTCTAAATGGGAAGCATTCAAGGAAGTAATTTTGGAAGCTACTAGGTTTTTTGTTCCAACTAAGAAATACTGCTCTAGGTTCAGGCTAAATGGATGTCAGATGAACTAATGAGAATTGTGGCAGAGAAGAAAAATGCATGGGATGTGCATAAATTATCAGGTGACACAGAAGCCTATGGTAGATAAAAGCTAGTCTGTAATCAAATCACAAATGAGTTTACACAAGTGAAGGTAGATTATGAAAAATCTTTGGCATAGGATGCAAAGAAAAACAGCAAAGACTTTTTTACTTATATAAACTCTAAAAGGAAGGGGGACAAATCAGATTGGTCCACTTGATATCAATGAATTGACTGTAGATGATCATTCTCAGATAGCTGCCGAACTAAATGAGTATTTTGCATCTACATTCACACATGAGGAGTTATTCAAGGAGGGGGAGGGCCAGATGTTTATTCTCCCTGTTAAACTCCAACAGGGAGTTAAAAGATTTAGTAGTAACTTAGAGCGAAGTGGGGGGAGAAATTGTTGAAGTTAAACATAAGAAAGGCATTTGGAGTGGATGGAATCGATCCAGTTATATTAAAGGAAGCAGCAAAGGAAATAAGCAAACACTTAGCCTTAATTATGAGAGCATCATTGGACTTGGGGTAAGTACCCATGGACTGGAGATGTTCAAATGTATCTCCAATTCACAAAGGAGAATCAAAGGGTGACACGAGTTTATTTACAGACCAGTTAGTTTGACTACTGTTGCAGGAAAAATAATGGAGTCACTGGTTAAAGAAGCATTGCAGGATCATCTAGACAAAGCAGCAATAATAATTCAGACAGCATGGGTTTGTCAAGGGGAAGTCTTGTCTGACCAATTTGATTGGATACTATGATGTGGTCAAAAAGGAACTGGATTCAAAAAATAACTTTGATATCATATACTTGGATTTCAGGAAAGTTTTTGATACCATTGCACATGGAAGACTACTGTACAAATTGGAGCAGTATGGCATTAAGGGCAAGTTGCTACAATGGATAAAAGGATGGTTGAGTGGGAGAATACATAGTGGTGATTAATGGGTACTGCTCTATGACTAATGTTATTAGTGGTGTCCCTCAGGGTTCAATGTTGGGCCCACTGTTGTTTTTTATATTTATCAATGATATTGATGAAGGTAGATCAAGCTTAATGTACAGTTTGCAGATGATACAAAGGTTGGCAGGGTTGTTAATAACAGTAATGACAGTATGCTGTTGCAACACGATCTGGAAAAGTTGGGTAGATGGGCTGAGAAGTGGCAACTGAAGTTTAACATTGACAAATGCAAAGTACTGCATATGGATAGCAGTAACCCCAGAGAAATATACCAACTATGTGGTACTCAGGGTAGTGGAGAACGAAAGAGACCTGGAGGTAATTGTACAGTCAAATTTGAAGGTTTCTAATCAGTGCAGACAGGCTGCCAGAGTCACGTGGTACAGGAATTTTGCGAGCAGCGATAAGGAGATGATTATCCCCTTGTATAAGGCAATGGTCAGGCCACATCTTGAGTATTGTGTACAGGTCTGGAAGCCTCATTTTAGGAAGCATGTAGAGTTGCTAGAACGAGCACAGAGAAAGGCAATAAGACTGGTGAAGGGAACAAAGGGGCGCTCTTATGAAGAAAAGCTGAAGTTCTGCAAATTGCAGCTTCTGGAGACTAGGCACCTGCAAGGCGATCTGATTGAGGTGTATAAGGCCTTGAATGGATTGGGCAGGTTCAATGATGATGGGATTTTTCCTCTTGCTCAGATTACAAACCTGAGGGGGGCATAGATTCAAACTGAGGAAAGACAGTTATAGAATAGATGTGTGGAAGTTTGCCTTTAGCCAGCAGGTAGTCGATTGCTGGAACAAACTTCCATCTGTTGTTGTGGAAGTTGATAGCTTAAATAAATTCAAGGCAGAACTAGTAGACAAACACATGGAATGAATGGATCTTTTTTTATTTTTTTTGGCTGATGCTTTATAAGCTTGCTTTCTTGCATTATATGCCTGTACTAATGCTAATATCTTTATGATTACATCAAAAATACAGATGCTTTACTTAAAAAAAAAAAAAAAAAAAACTATTATAAAGTTTTTACCATTTGGATCTTTGGCTTCTAGGTCCTGGGCTTCAACAACCACAGCATTTAATACAAGTATAGGAGGCTGAAAAATATTAAATGTTAGTAATAATAATATAAAGCTGTATAAAAAAAGCAATAATTTAAAATTATAGCTAAAACTGGTTGATTTATCTGTTTACTATTTATTTAAGGACTGTGTCATAAAAGTAGTGCATTTTACCTTAACCCTACAATAGTGGTGGGGCACCTCACAGGCAAATTTGAACAGTAATATGCAGTCTCTTCTCTATCACGGACTGTGTCACTACCTTGAAAAACTCTGAACAGGGGAAAGATGATTCACTCTCTCAACACAGCATAATTCAGGCCAGCTGCCAATGATATAACCATAAATGGAGCCAAAAGAGTCTCAACACAAATGATGACATCATCCTCCAAACTAATTTATAGTTTCGAATCATCATATAAAGATCTATATGATCTCGACTCGTTGATTTCCATTTTAGCGTATATATTAGTACCACTATCCAGAAGGATTAACCATCATGTTTACTATTTTCTACTAGGAAGAATTCAGTGATATAATATCATTTTGTCAGAATAAATATTTTGTTGTACAAGGTACCTTGAAAAGGTTTCCAAAAATATATCAAAATAAATCTCCTGAGATGGAAGAGCATGAAACATGTCAGGTTTTGATATGCTTATCTGATAGTGCATGCAAATTTGAACATGTTTAGAACTCGACAAACGGTTGCCAGTTATAGTCCTTGTTTAAGTCTGCAAATTGATGAAATGCATTATGGTTTTTTTTTTTGAATTTTCTCTGAAAAAAAAAATAAGAAGATGGGTATAAAGAGAAAATTATCACAAAAGATGAATAGTTTTCTGTATAAACTAAATAACAAATGTCGTGGTTTAAATGACTCTAAGGTAAGGATTCTTAACCTTTTTTTTGTCCAATTTTGCCTGTGACCTCCTTATGCTAGTTTCAAAATTTGTAAATAAAATACATGGTCAAAAAATTAAATCAGGTTTTACATTAAAATTTTTAAAAGTCTTTATTGTCTAAAAACTATAAATTTATAATAATCATGATTATAAATTTACAATAAGCATGATTTTATAATGTAACTACATCATATAGTATATAAAGTAAAAATACCAATTACATATACTGCTGTCACAAACCTAATGTAGAAATAGTGAAGTATCATCATAATCATGTCTCTTATAGCATGACTAAAATCAAGCCTCAGATGAGAACAGCAAAGAAAAAAGCTCAAAGTAGAAGGAATGCTTTGACTGAGGAAAGAACTGCTAATGGTTGGTACCTTCCAAATCAGGGTTTTATACATTGCTCTATATCACTTATTTTCCTGGTCCCCTTGAGAATGACATGATATGGCCAAATGGCCAGATGTTTCTGTATGTTTTCAATGCAAAATGTATGAGGATATTAAGCACAAATTTAGCATTCTGATGGCTTATGTAAGAGCATAAAGAGCAGTATTGATGCCCTTGAAGGAAATGAAATGAGGGACCCATCAAGCACTCAGCCATTCAGCTAAATACAAGAGCAACGCTCATGCATCAGACAACATAATGATCTTCAACACTTGTACATTAGATAACATAATGACATCCTCAATGATGCTCATGCATCAGAAGGGAGATCTGATAGAAGGAAGTAGATATTGTCAGTGATACTATTTATAGGAAAAGAAAATATATTATGTAAAAAGGATAGTCAGAATAGGATCAGTATTTTGCCAAGGCAAAAGTTAATGATGTTGTAGAGTAGCTATTATCTTATATAATTATTATTATAAGCTATTATCTTATATAGAATTTTTCTCAGCATGATTTGTGCCTTTTAACAGGAGAATTTGTTCTCACAGGAATGGGATACACTTAAATACAAAGCATGCAAGAATATTTGCTAATGCTATCAAGGCAGTTTTAGATAGATCAGAAAACTGTTAACTCGTAGGGAGGACAGAGACTAGTAGATTAACAGAAGCCAGAAGCAGAGGTGAAAGTGAATCTTGCACCGCTTCTACTGGGATGTTCAGCAGCCTGAAAAGCAAGGTGCTGCAATTTTCAAAGACTGCTGGGGATTCTCATGGGAGAAGCAAATATATGGGTTATGTTAGAGTTAATATGAACAAAAACAGATATGTGTATCCTTACCTGTACACCAATTCTAGGAGTAAACAAATTTGATAAATTTGAAGGGACATCAACGGCAGGTATTGTAGGGAAAATGCTGAGGAATTTGAATATGGTGAGTACAATCTCTACAGAAAGGATACATACATAGGACAGGAGTGGAAGGAGTGGAATACACTCGTGATTAAGAAGCACATGGAATTTAATGCAGTGCACCCAGTGTGTGGGTGGGTGGCCAGTGCAACACTGAGTAGTATAGTGTGACATAAATGCTGGGGACATGAGTAAATTATAATCTAAATGATTGTGATGAGTATAATGAACAATTATATAGTTAAATAGAGTGGGCCATCAAATCAGAATATCGTACAAGTGGGAATTTTAATTTTCCAGATATTGCTGGAACTTGAGGGTTGGCCCCTCACACAGTACCAGACCTTTTCTGGATTTATCGAATGACTGTTTGCTACAGCAGCATGTGCAATGGGAGAATGCAATATTCTTGTTCTGATTACCAGCACTGACTCTTTATGCATTAAGAATTTCCAGATAAATAAATTCAAGGCAGAACTAGACAAACATTTGGAGCAAATGGATGGGTGAAATGGGAAGTTTTTTTTTTTTTTGGCTGATGCTGTATAAGCTTGTTTTCTTGCATCACATGTCTCTACTAATGCTAAGGAAAGCACCAGATGGAAGTGTTAAAAAAATATACTGATGTGGAATTAGAAAATTAGAAGAGATGTACAGATGTACATCTGGCTGATGTTGCATAAGCTTGCTTCTATCAATACTAATGCTAATTTGGGTTGTGTTCAAACTTGGCTGTAAAACTACAAGTAGCATACAATTTTATTTTGTTTTAATATTTTTAAGATGGATAACTGGATTCTAAAAACATTGAATAAACAACCATTAATGAATAATACCTTTTCTTCTTGAGCTATAGTAAAAAGACGACGATGATTATCATTAGATATGCAAAAGGCTTCTTGGGCATATTCATATAGATCTTCAGCATATACTAAGTAGTCACTACTATTTGCTCCTAATTTATGTTTAATTGTATATAAGACTTCAATATAGAGTTCTTCCCACTGAAAATATAAAGATTAATATATTGAAATCATGCATAAAATCAAAAGATTAACATACTGAAATCAAGAAAATACATCAAGTAGTTAAAATACATGCTCACAATACACTTGATATCAACAACTAAACAAAAATAAAGTTGATTAGTTATATATCATTAAAACCTTTTATTTAAAAACTAATAATTTTTCGAGGTACAAAACAATTATAAATGAACTTATTACAAAGTTATATAAAACTTTGTAAATAATTTTAATAAACTTTAAAATATGAAAAATATATGATACTGTAATTGCAGAATTTAATAAACTAAATACTGTAAAAGTTTTTTTGTTTTCTCTTTACGTTTAGCATTTTTTTTTTTTTTTTTTTGAATTTGGTGTACTGAACATCAATGCTTAAATTAAAAATAGAAAAATGGAAGCTATTAAATTACTAAGCAAATTGCTATAAATTATTAGGTCACTAAAGTTGGGAGAAATCCAACAGGTGGGTCAATATCATTTATTAGCTCTTCCACTAACACTACACCCTCCTTATCAACAAGTTTTTGTTCTAAGAAGAGCAAAGCTTACTTTCAGCAGTCAGTACCACAAATTTGTGGATGAAAGGTATACAGAGTGAGAAGAAGATGAGGAGAGCTGCTGTATTACCTAGAACCACCTATTCATTTGCTCCTGACTATAGCAATTAATAATTTAACATTTAATTCAGCAAAAGTGCTGGAAATTCTTTGTGCCACTATGCCAAGCAGAAGAATGAATGAGAAATATGGTAAATGTGTAGAAAAGAAAAATTCTTGGTTCAAATTCTACAATCTACTAGAAGAGTAGCTGTTGTTTTTGAATGGTTGGTTGATAGACATCTCGGGTCCTATCAGAGCTGGCGCAAGGGTTTCATGAGTCCTAGGCGAGACAAAATTTGTGCCCCAGTTGTATTCTGTACCATCCATCTGCCTATCTATGCATCATATAATATCCACCTATCTATCCCTCATAAAATATTATCCCTTCTTCCATACCTTTGCTATTAATATTTTTGGAAGCTTTTAATTAAATATCAAAGTGATGTGCCGACAAAGCAACTTAGAATGTCATAAAACCATAAGGCCATGTTGTAAATCAATTGTTTATTTAAAATATATTCTTAATATTTGACAAAATATTTAGATAATGCTATTTCTTTATTTAGAAATAATTATTACCTTAATTAATTTAAATAATTATTTTTTTAACCACTAAAAAAAATTACATTTTGTTGGAATGTGCTCCTAGGACCTTTGCATCCTAGGCGACTACCTAGTGGACGGGCCGGCTCTGGGTCCTATATTACAACAAAAATTAAAATTTTTTAGTGAAAATTTAATATGTATTTAACACATTTGCTGCCACCTAAATTTCAGAGAACTTGTTTCAATGTGCCATAATTTTCAGAATGTTGAAAAAATCAAACATTCCAACATCTCCAGCATTCCAAAAATTTGTAAATAACAGTTGAAAATTTAAAGTTTGGAATTCATTGCTAAAAGCTAACTTACTTTTGTGCTGAGCTGTAAATCAGAACAAATATCAAAATTTTATAAAAAGTTTATTCATAAATTATACATAAATTAACAACAACACAAGCAAAGAACAAATAATACTGCGTGCAAGTCTATAAACAAAAGTTAGTCATGGCTGCAAAACCTTCAATCAGCATGCCAATACTGAGTAGTTGTTAATTTCATGTGCCTTTACACGTTTACAGCACTTGCTGGTTGACCGCTTAAGAATGTCACTCTTTTTTTTTGGCTGATGCTGCATAAGCTTGCTTTCTTGCATCATATGTCTCTACTAATGCTAATGCATTACACCACAGCACTTGGGTGCCTTTTAAACTCAGATATGGCGGCTTTGATTTGATTTGATTTGGTAGTTGTTGGCGCATCGGCTTCTGTGGCCATATTGCACCTCCCAAGGTTTTTGCAGTACTTTGATCCAAGCCCGAGGCGGGAATCGAACCCGCGACCTTTGGGTTGCCGGGCAGGTACTTTACCCACTCGGCTAGCCCGGTCGGCCAGATATGGCGGCATGTCACTTACAGTGCCATTTTATGCTTACTTGCATAAAGACAGTCAACATGTTAAACTTTAGTATCACTCATAAAATAGATAAATAAAAGCATATAAGCATCATTTAATGAGCTTACCTCCTTCTTTCCAATTTTATATGGTGTAATTTTGATTCCGACATCTTTTTCTGTTGGTTGCGGCTTATCCTTTTCTGATTCAATCTAAAATTGAGGTTCAACTATAAGTAATGAACTACAACTAACGTTAAATACCTGGGATAAAATTATTATAATAATAATTCAATTTATCAATAGTTATTAAAAAAAATTCCTAAGAATATATAAGTGAAATAAACACCTAATAAGCTAACTTCAATTATAACACTGGTTGGCAAAAAAAAATTTTTTTTGCTCCCTGTTATTCAGGGTGATTTTTGTAGATTTGACGTTGCTGAATTCAAATATGACAACTATATTGCTGTAATACCCATCAGTTTTAAGGGTGAAGGGATTAAAGTCAGATTAATCTTGATAAACTTTATTGTCAATTAAATTGTACTTTTAACTCTATATATATATATATATATATATATATATGTAACGACTTAATCTAACAAATAATTAATACATAACTATAGTGGTACACGTGATACGGAAGTTGTATAAAGGGAACTCGTAGAAAACACTAGATACCGAAAAAAAAATATATATAACATAACTGTTTTGGGATATAACTTAAGGATTTAATTTTTGTTTTGAATTTTATTGAATTAAATCGGAATCATGACTCTGACCAGAGCAGCAAAGCAAAAGGCTCAAGCTAATGGGAGTGCTGTGGTTCAGGGGAGAACTGAGGGGGGCAGTTGCCCTCTGAATCACAGTCTATTAAAATACACTGTTTGCTTGATGTTTGCGGAGCAGTCGGGTACGGGACATGATACTGCCAAGGGGGATGTCTTTGTGTGTGCACGATGTAAGGAGTGCAAGGAAATCAGGCGACAACTCAGCGTTGTTATGGGCCTTTATGAGAGCTTGAAGGACAGGGTGGATGCCCTCGAAGGAAATAAATTGAGGGGCCCATCAAGCTCTCAGCTGCCCACATCAACGCCAGAGCTTGCACTTGGTCATCAGGCAACACAGAAGCAGCCCCCTAGGCAGAATGCGCTGGTCCCACAGGAACTAATAGTTGTTGGTGACTCTATTGTCAGGGAAACGGGGAACATCCTTTGTAAAAAGGATAGGTGGAATAGGACCAGGGTATGTCTGCCAGGGGCAAAGGTTGATGACGTTGTAGAACGGATATCATCTTTTAAGGGCACAAAAGGTGATATAGTTGTACACGTTGGCACTAATGATATTAAGAGTAGGAGACCGGCGGAATTACTTAGCAAGTACAGGTCACTGTTGAAAAAAAGCCGTGAATTAGGGTTGAACTTGAAAGTGTCTGCAATTCTGCCCAGACACGATAGGAGGGAGTATATGATGAGAGCCTTGTCGATCAATTCGGCCCTGGAGGGATTGTGCAAGGCTCAAGGGGTAGAATTTTTTTCAGCCTGGACTGTACTTGTTAACAGGAGAGATTGCTTCTACAGGGATGGGATACACTTAAATAGAAAGGGTGCAAGAATTTTTGCTGATGCTGTCGAGGCAGTGTTAGGTGGGTCGGAAAACTGCTAGTTGGGGGGGATACAAGGACTAATAGATTAACAGTAGCCAGTGGCAGAGGTGGAAGTGATTCTTGCACTGCTTCTATTGAAATGAGCAGAAGTCTGAAAAACAGGATGCAGGATATTTCAGAGACTGCTGGTAGTCATTGCGGTACAAGTAAACACATGGGTTGTGTTAGGGTAGCTAAGAATAGAAACAGGTGCATGTATACCTGCGTGTACACCAATGCTAGGAGTTTGGTAAATAAATTTGATGAATTTGAGGTATTGCTCAAAACATCAAAGGCAGATATTGTTGGGATATCAGAGACGTGGTGTCACACAGATATAAGTAATGCGGAACTGGAATTTGGGGAATACAATGTGTATAGAAAGGATAGACAGGACAGGAGGGGAGGAGGGGTTATGCTATTAATTAAGAAACACATAAAGTCCAAGGAAGTGAAGCCAGTCGACATCGATGGACAGGGCAGCGTCGAGTCAGTTTGGTGTGACATAAGCATAGGGAAATCAAAATTGAGAGTAGGAGTGTGCTATAGGCCTAATGACTCTGATGAGTATAATAAGATATTGTACAGGGAAATAGAGTGGGCCAGTAAATCAGAGAGTCTTATAATGGGGGACTTTAATTTCCCAGATATTGACTGGAATTTGTGGGTTGGTCACTCGCACACTAGCAAGGCTTTTGTGGATTTATTAGATGATTGTTTTCTACATCAGCATGTTCGTGAGGCAACGAGAGGGAGCAATACTCTTGATCTGATTATCAGTAGTGATTCCTCATGCATTAAGAACCTGCAGATAAATGAACCACTAGGTGGCAGTGATCACAGTGTGTTGAAGTGGGATTTACTCAAGGAGGTAACTACCATCAGAGGTAAAGGGAAGGGTTTTTGTTTTCGTAAAGGCGACTATGATGGTCTGAGACAGTATTTAAATTCTATACAGTGGGACCAACTGATGATGTTACCAACAGCAAACTCAAAATGGGAAGCATTCAAGGAACTAATCTTGGAGGCTACCAGGCTTTACATACCAACTAAGAAATATTGTTCAAGGTTTAGCAAGTCAACCATTTAGGTTGTCAGATGAACTAATGAGACATGTGGCAGAGAAGAAAAATGCATGGGATACATATAAATTAATGGGTGACATGGAAGCCTATGATAGATATAAGTTGGTCTGTAACCAAGTCACAAAGGAGATTAGGCAGGCAAAGGCAGACTATGAAAAATCCTTGGCAAAGGATGCAAAGAAAAACAGAAAAGAGTTCTTTACATACTTGAACTCGAAAAGGAAAGGGATGAATCAGATTGGTCCACTGAATATTGATGGTTCAACAGTTGAGGATCCTGCTCAGGTGGCTAACAATCTAAACGAGTATTTTGCATCTACATTCACGCATGAGGAGTTATTCAGGAAGGAGAATGATGTAGGTAAAGTAAACATTGGCAGTGAGCTGGATGATTTTGTAATAACTGAGAGGAAAGTGGAGGAGAGATTGTTGGGGATAAACATAAAAAAGGCACCTGGGGTGGATGGGATCTATCCAGTTATATTAAAGGAGGCAGCAAAGGAAGTAAGCAAACCCTTAGCCATAATTATGAGAGCTTCCTTGGACTCAGGGGAGGTACCTATGGACTGGAGATGTGCAAATGTGACCCCAATTCACAAAGGAGGTTCAAAGGCTGACACAAGTAATTATAGACCTGTTAGTTTAACTTCTGTTCCAGGTAAATTAATGGAGGCACTGGTTAAAGAAGCACTGCAGGATCATCTAGACAAGAATTCAGTTATAGCTCAGACGCAGCATGGTTTTGTTAAGGGCAGGTCTTGCCTGACCAATTTGATTGGATACTATGATGTAGTCACAAAAGAACTGGATGCAGGGAATAACTTTGATATTATATATTTGGATCTTAGAAAGGCTTTTGATACTGTTGCACATGGAAGACTGCTGCACAAATTGGAGCAGTGTGGCATTGGACGCAAATTGCTGCTATGGATAAGGGGATGGTTGAGTGGCAGAAGACAGAGAGTGGTAATCAATGGACACTGCTCAACGTGGACTAATGTTATTAGTGGAGTTCCTCAAGGTTCAGTGTTGGGTCCGTTGTTGTTTTCGGTGTTTATGAATGATATTGATGATGGGATATCAAGTTTAATGTCCAAGTTTGCAGATGATACAAAGGTTGGCAGGGTCGTTAAGGGCAATACTGACGCTATGCTGCTGCAACAGGATCTGGACAGGTTGAACAGATGGGCTGAGAGGTGGCAAATGAGGTTTAACATCGACAAATGTAAAGTGCTGCATATGGGAAACAGTAACCCCAGAGCAACGTATCAACTCTGCGGTACTACACTGACAGTGGTGGAGAATGAAAAGGACCTGGGGGTAATTGTGCAGGCAGATATGAAGTTCTCTGAGCAGTGCAGACGAGCTGCAAGAGTAGCTCATGGTGTCTTGTCAATGATATACAGGAATTTTTCTAGCAGGGATAAGGAGGTGATTATTCCCTTGTATAAGGCAATGGTAAGGCCACATCTTGAGTACTGTATACAGGTCTGGAGGCCTCATTTCAAGAAGGATGTAGAGCTGCTGGAACGGGTACAGAGAAGGGCAACAAGATTAGTAAATGGAACAAAGGGTTGCTCTTACGAAGAAAGGCTTAAGTTTTGCAAATTACAGAGTCTGGAGACTAGGCACCGGCGAGGTGATCTGATAGAGGTGTATAAGGCTTTGAATGGTTTGAGCATGCTCAATGCCAATGGGATTCTTCATCTTTCTCAGAATAATCACCTCAGAGGGCATAAATTCAAATTGAGGAAGGACGGATGTCGGATAGATGTGCGGAAATTTGCCTTTGGCCAGCGGGTGGTTGGTTGGTGGAACCGACTTCCATCACTGGTTGTTGAAGTTGATAGCCTAAACAAATTTAAAGCTCAACTGGACAGGTATTTCGAACGAACGGAGGGGTGAAATGGGAGTGGGTTTTTTTTTTTTTTTTTTGTTTTTTTTTGGCTGATGCTGAATAAGCTTGCTTTCTTGCATCATATGCCTCTGCTAATGCTAATGCTAATGCTAAGTCAAAATATTTCTATCAAAAAAAAGATTTCATATATTTTAAGAAAAAATTACATGCAGTACTAAATATCAAACAATGGGTCTAATAACCATATTCTATTTACAAAAATGTTTATCTGACAAAAAAACAATTATTTTATCATTTTTTTGCCTTTTATAATTGCCCACTGGCATCTCCCGTACGAGATACCAACATATTTGGACTCCATTTTCCCTGGTATCCTTTTCCTATTTGAAAAATATCATGGCAAAACCTTTTGCCGTGTTCATTGGAGGCTGCTCCCAAGTTTTCAGTAAAAAGTTTAAATGAGAATGTAGGAAATGAAACTTTAATGACAGGTCTTGGTTTTCGGTCATTAACCCTAAGATATTTGAAAACTAAGGGTGATGAGAACTTTTTAAGCACATATCTGAGTTTTTGAACATATTTCCTATGAGAATCTGTCAAAATTATTTCAGGGAGCAAATTGATGCCAGCAAGTGTAATTTGCATTTATTATTATTATTTTTATGTATATTCTTGATAATTCAGACCAAACAGATGTATCAAATATAAAAGAAATAATGCTTTGGCTATGCACATATAATCTTGAATATAAAATAAAATATCTATTGTAGATTAATAAAAATATAATCAGTACATACAAGTTAAAATATACCAAAATATAAAAATATGATACTGGATTCAAGGGGATGTATATACTGCCTTTATCAATCAAAATCATTTTAATAAATTTTACAGCTGATGAAAATATAAATTGTTGGATCATGCTATATCAGTGGTTTTCAACCTTTTTTTAATAATGGCACCCCTAAGTCATTTATTTTATTTTACTCGTTTATTCATATATTTATGAATAAATATATGAATAAACGAGTTTTGTTTATTCATTGTACACCTGGAAGTCATTGCATTCTGAAGAGCTCATTTTCTGTTATAAAATAACAAATTATACTGTATTTGTTTATCATATTAATCACAGCATTAATGTGAAATAAATGTATTTATATTTTTATTAAAATTCAGGATAAAAGTAAAGCCCATTATAAAAATGTTAACTGCATATTAATATCTGAGATACCTGTTCCATTTGCTCATTTTTTCAATCAAAAAATATCTATGAAATATGTGTTACTTTTCAAGTTTTATTAAAATCCAAGAGGAAATAAGTAAAGCATTACAAAAAAGCTGAGTGAATACGTTGAAGTAATGGCAGCAGAGAAGAAAATTACTTTACATATATTATTATTAATTAGTAATAACTTAATCACAGAAAACCAAAAATTCAATTTAAAAAAATTTCAAGCCTGCCTGAATTAAAAATTTGGCAAATGAAGTGTTTTTTTTTTTTTTTGGGCAAAAGTTGTTCCCTGTTTTTGGTTTAGCCAAAAGACACCTTTGTTATAAATCTAAAATCAACCGAATTAATTTGCCCTCGTGGGTAGCACAAGTTGATAGATTCGCTGGCCTCCTCCATATCAGGTGGAAAAGACCTGTTCGAACCTAAAGACGCGAGGAGTTTTTATGGGTATTTTTCACAGCGTGACTGAGTTAGTCGGTCTCAGGCGAGAATAGCATAGTTTTTTCTCCCGGAAACTCGGGTTTTTCATCCAGCAAACAGAAAATTGACCTCAGAACACACACAATTTACAACAATATACAGAGCAACATGGCCTTGGTCGCCGATGCTCCTAAAACCCAATAACAACAACCAATTTAATTTTTAAAAAAAGGTTTTATGTGATATTTGATCTTTGATCTTCATGAAATGAGAATTTTTTTATCTTTTCTTTATATAAACTTGATTTACAGTTGTTTCAGAAATATATGCGTATTCAGTGACATCTTAGACTAAACCGAGATCAAGAACCGCTTGCCCATTCAAAAGAGTAGATCAGGCAAAATTTTAATTTAGGAATCATAAAATTAAATGATGATATTTAGACCATTTTTAACATCACATTCGGAAATTTCAACCCAAATATGACAAAAAAAGTTCAAACAATAAATGGCCTAAATCTAAAAACAGGAAGATAAGACTGCAGTACCTTTTAATTGACATCACCTGTCCATCCTCTAACACACTGCTCGACAAAATTAACAGAATAAAATGATTTTCATGAATATTTTATTGCGAACAGTGTAGCCGAATGTGAATATTTGATATAATAGACATCCTGGCATGCAAATTCGAGTATCCAGTAGAAATTGATATATTAAAACATTGGTTGCGACCACATTACTTCATTCCCGTTTTCTTGGCTTGCTCAGTGGGACAACTACATTTCCAATACTCAGGATGGCAAGTCATCATCGTTTAGATAATTTTTTGAGATGGTGGGCCATTGGATGACTTGAATTTGGACAGTTGCAGGCGAAGTTGGCACATTGGCTTAATGTGTCATGAAGTGTCATCTTGGCACTATGGAAGCAGTTTCAGAGACAGGAACCATTACAAAAAGAGCTGATAGTCGCCCAAGGGCTATATCATCTGGCTCTAATAGCAAGACGGAATACTATGATGGCTTGTCATCAACTATCTCTTGAGGTTGCTGCGCCACAGGTGAAAACATTTACAAATCGACTATGTTAAGAAGGCTCAATTCAAGTGGTCTGTAAGCACGGAAGCCAGTGGTTTGTATTCCATTAACCCCCGCAGGTAGCACAGTGATATCGTCACCGTCCTCCCCACACCGGATAGAAAAGACCTGGTTCGAGTCCCGTCGATGATGTGAGGAATTTTTACGTGCCTTTTTCAAAATGTAGCTTAGTTAGTCGGTCTCAGGTGAGGGTAGCACGGTTTTTCTCCCGGAAACTCGGCTTTTTTTGGCCAGCAAACAGAAAACCGACCACAGAACACTCGCAATTTACAGACAGTATACAGGAAGCAGTATGGCCTTAGTCACTAATGTTCATAAAACCCTACTACAACGACAACTGTAAGTGCGTGTGTTCTGTAGTCGATTTTCTGTTTGCTGGATGAAAAACAGAATTTCGGTGGTGGGGGAATCATGCTACCCTCGCCTGAGACCGACTAACTCAGCCACGTTTTGAAAAAAAGGCCCATTAAAATTCCTTACGTCTTCGACGGGACATGAACTCAGGTCTTTTCCACGCCGTGTGGGGAGGGCCGAGATTCTGCCAATTGTGTTAACCACAAGGCCCCATAAATGAGAAAAAAATTTATAATAATTGTAAGAAGATAATGAAAACCTAGTTTATTAACTTATTTCAGGAAATTTGAAAGTTTAAAACATTTATAACAAAATCTACAGCACAACAATGGATTCTATAAGGTCGCCCAACAGATTGATGGCGATTTATTGGAAATTGAAAGTATGGACGATGCAGAAATTACACACACAGGAAAGAGATGGATCTAAATACGAAGAAGAAGAGATTGAATCTTTTTCAAGTCCAAAAAGTTCTCATGCAGCGGCCAAAACGCCCTAGATACAGCTTTCCATTACATTGAACAACATCCTGATTCAATAATGAATAATATCATGTTTATTAAGAAAAAAATTTAAAAAGTGGAGGGACTATGTGCAAAACGTCACGTTTCATATAATCTTTTACGGTACCTTAAAAGTTTTATTTGAAAATAAAGTTACTGAGGTACGTATGTATTCTTTCTTATGATTCTCTGCTTCGATTAACTGACCAACTACCAATCCCGATTATGCCGGATAAACTGTTACATGAGGGCTACCCTCATATTACTATGTGTACATAACACACATGAGTAGATTCTCATCTACTCATGTGTACATAATACACATGAGTGGATTCTCATCTACTCATGTGTACATAATACACATGAGTAGATTCTCATCTACTCATGTGTATTATGTCCACAAATTGCGCATTCTGTAGTCGATTAGCTTAGTCTGCTAGAAAAATTACTGTTCACGCCTGAGGCCGGCTAACTCGGTCACAGTTATAAAAAGCCCTTAACATTTTCTGGTGTCATTGACGGATTTCGAACCTAGTAGCAGACTAATCACATCAAATAAGAGGGTTTCTACCTAATATGGACAGCATAACAACACTTTCCGGATTTTCATTTTTCAGATTTTAATGAAACCCTGGGACGCTGATTTATTTTGTTAGAATTTCATTTATATGTAAAGCACTCAATAACCAAAAATTAGAAAGCTTTATTCAGTGCCTAGTAGGGCCACTGTTTACCTGTATTACAGCCCGTAGATGTTGTGGCATGGATTCCGCTGGCGTAAAGGAATCTAGCTTCAGAAGTGGCCATTCTTTTACAGGACATTTTTCAGCTGCTGTATTGTGGATGGCAGGTAGAGAACTGCGAAGCTGAACTGATCAGATCTGGAGAATCAGGCTGCCAGGATAGATTGTGGAAACTTTGGGAATGTTCCTTGAATCATTCAGATACAATTTTTGCTCGATAGACAATTGCGTTGTCGTCTTGAAAGAATCCAATATAATGTGGCTAAAAAATGAAGCACTGCAAGCCGAAGTTTGTTAGACAGGAAAGAAGGACATTGGGGGGGGGGGGCACATGAGTGGTAAACAACAGTCAGACCACATGATCTTCTTCCATTGTTTCAGAGTCCATTCTTGTGTTGGAGCACAATTTCAACCTTCTTCCCTTCGCACGGTTCAGTTGTGGATCGTTCTTTGCCTAAATTGAATTTTTCCGTTATTTCTGCACACTGGACCTTCTATTCTGACGCGCAATTCGCTTTGAGTTCCTGTGGTCTCGTACCTGGAGTACCTATTTTTTGCCGCATTCTTTCCCCTTTAGAGTTTTATTCACCTTTTGTCTTCCACTTATTGTATATGTTTGAGATGGTTGTCTTCAACAAACCAGTGGTTTCCTTTGTTTTCCCAAATGCTAAATGCGCTCCAACAATAATACCTTTTTTTAAAATCGGAAAGATCACCTGTCCTCTCTAGGCCCGGATCGACCAAGAAGTCCCACAAAAGCGTACAATATTTACCAGAAACCAAGGACCTGTGATCACTGACAAGTTACATTTGCATACCGTAAGTTTAGTTATTTGCTGATGCCAATTGCAAAAGGTTTCTAATTTTTTGGCCAATGAGTGTACAATGTAACATCATGTAACGTATTCAGAAGTTTCAAGACCGTACAAAGAGAGTACAAATTGGGATTTAATGTAAGATTATAGAACAGGGGTCAGAATTCAATTACCTAGGAAATATCATATCGGACAAAGAATGACTTCTTTATTTTATTTATTTATTTTTTTAACTTTAAAGTCTATATATTAATGGCATTATTAGAAGAAATTGAAAGCAAATAGATCGTTGAAGAACTGAAATAAAAACAAATGAACTGCAAAGAAACTGCAGTAAAAAATGCCCTAAAAATTACAGAGACAAGTCCCCTACTACAAAGGGATATCGCGCAAAAATCTGAATTATATGATGCAAGCACCCCAGGGGCTCACATCTGGTGAGTATGGGCATGGCACACCCAGGGTCCTGAGCTGGATATCATCATTCTTCTCTTTCTCGGTGATTCCCTTTTGTCTCTCTCTCTCTCTCTCTCAGGGTGGCTGAGGAAATTTTTTTTTTTTTTTTTTTTTTTTGGCTGGGGCAGCATAAGCCTCAGGCTTCCTTGCACCATATAGCTAATAATAATAATAATAATAATAATAATAATAATAATAAGCTTCAAAACAGTATGCCATCTCTGCCCATAGATGTCGCCACCGCGGTCTGACAATGTCTTGTATTCCGATATAGCCTTCATCCCATGATGACAATCAGAGCTTCGGCACGTAGAAAAAAGTTACTAAATAGATGGATTGATCTATTGCATTGGAGTAATGGTAGTCGAACATGACCTCAGAGACGTAATCAATCACCAAATCCTAAAATATGTTCAACTACGAAAGAGAAAAGCTGGTGAACGCAACCAGCCTTCATCAGTTTTGGTATAGATGGCATGTGCGCATAGATGGAAAACAGGGCAGTTTCTTTAAGTAGTCCGTAAGAAAGATAGGAAATCACTGAAAAGCTGATTAAGCAAGTTGTTGTAGGATTTTAGGCACATCATCTTGTCCTGTTTTGCTGGACGAAAACCTCCAGTTTCCAGGGGAAAAAAGTCTTGCTATCTACTCCCGAGATCGATTAACTCAGCCAATGAATGAAAGAAGCCCATAAAAGCTCCTCGCTTATTTACGGGATTCGAACTGGGCCTTTTTCACCAAGGGGTGGACGGTGACGATACTGTGCACAGACTCCTGTCGGGGTAGAGTCTTTAAAGGAAAGGGGCAAACGACTTAACCCATGATTTAGCAGGTAATAGAATCAGAACGACAGGGGCTCTCATTGTAACTTCCATCGAATCTCTCTCTCTCTCTCGTCCTTTTTTCAAGCCTACGCAAAATACGAGTTTCTACTCTGAAATAACCATCAGGTCAGAGGAGTTAACAGAGTTAGCCATTTTGATAAGAATATAATGATTAGCCGTATTCAGCAATAATGCGGGGTCCAACCACAGTCAATTCAAAGACATGTGCAACTGCCCTCCTGCTTCGACCAATTGACTGCATCCGGAACTCTTGCATTGTGTCCTCGCTGCTTGTACGTGGATAGCGTTATTTCCTCGCATTAATGTGGAAAAGTTTGAGGTTCGATGTCTGTCATCAGCCAAATTTGGAATACTTTCGCATAAGGCTGGATAATGTTCCCCTGTTGTTGTGGTTTTAGGTGCAAGGTAATCAATTTTCTAGCTAATGGTTGGGTTTGAAACTTTTTTTTGGAGTTACAGATCCCTTGTGCTTCGGCTGCATGCGTTCTAATTTTAAGTCAGGATCACAAAAATGTAACAAAGTTTCATTACAAGTCATCAAACGGGATAAAATTTTAAATTATGAAGAATTAGTTTTAAATTTTCTTTTGATCATTCCACCTTTCTGATGTTTCTCTTGAATGGAATGATTTCTGGGAACGCATCTTGCACAAACTTTGAACATTTCCAAATGCTCATATATTATTGTTGAAATGCTTCCATGGGATATTTTAAGTACTTTTTCAAGTTCACAAATTTTAATAATCCTGTTTTCTTTTTTGTTTTCTTTCTTCAACGATGGCAATTGTTTCATTGATCGTTTCAGATGGCCGATCAGACCTCAGATCATCCTCAACCGACTCTTGTCTTCTTTTGAAGTCTGATGACCACTTCAGAAGAATTGTGGAAAAAATATTTTTTCCACAATTCTTCTAAAATCTTGGTAATTCTTATGATCCGGCGCGTCTTATCGTTCAGCAAATACGGGAATTAATTTTTAACCAGTGTCACACAGAAATTTATATTTGAGAACACTGAGAAAAGCCCTTCATGCATAAATTTGCACACAAGTCTCAACTTTAATCAGAAAAGATGTTACTAGAAAGGGAAATCTCTCAAAATAAAGAGGATAATATCTCATGCGAAACAGAGATGTACTCTTCAATCTCAAGAGTGTTCTAACAGCACTTGGTTGGACATTTTCAAGACAATATTTGAAGATAACTTCGGTGTCCAAGCTGGGGCGGCTAATTCCATTATAATCAAGTGCACGAATTATAAATATATAGAAAGTACTGGATTTTATAAAAGAAATGTGAAAACATGCAGATAAATATAGGCATATAAATACAAATGTTTTATATGCAGACTATGCACAATTTCAGAAATATGTAGCATGAATGATGCATTTGATGCAAACAAACTCCTTGTTCCTTATGATACGAAACTCGATGAATCCTAGAATTGTCCATAACTGTTTACAGTAAGTGGTTTTTATGTCTGAAAGAGAAAATTTCTATCAGAGCGTTAAGCGAATTCCCTTTACTACGCCCAGAAAAGATTGTCACGCGAACTACACTCATCATGTACACACTGATCAAAGTTTTAATGAATGGCAAAAACTCCAGTGGAAGAGCTGTCATGCCGCCAGATCCACCACCGCGGGGAACCCAATGGCGGTTAATGATCAAGTGGGGGATCGTTCGGTAATCTGGTGGGGGACAGAATTGAGGATATATTAAGAGTATCCTCAATGGCATTAGCGTTGAGGATACTCTAGTAGTTCAAGGGAACTATTAGTGTGTGTGTGGGGGGGAAGGTTCAGTGAGGTCGGCACACGATTGGCTCAAGTCAGTGGCACGGGACAAAACTACACTTCCACCCTGAGAGAGCTTTGTGTGATCATTAATTAACCTTAAACACTCGACATTAAAGACTGAAAGTGAAATGGAAAAAATCCACCAGCGATCAAAGGCCACGTTTAAGTAACTATACGGGTTGCACCAAGGTAATCAAAAGCAATAAACTGCAAAAATTAATTTTTATATACAGGGTGAAATGGAGGTTTCTGATCAAAAACTGCCTAAAGGTGACAAGAATCTTCTCAAAGTCGGATGAACGTCCGACTTTGAGAGTGGCATATGGACCGGACATAGTGGAATATGGACATAGAGTGGAATATGGACCGGAATAACTGCAGCATAAGGTAATAGATTTTCAACAAACTGGATAATTGCTAGTTAACCCAGAATGCCCGAGAGTGTACAAGGGACTCTAATATCCTAGTCCTTTGTATTCTCTCTCTACTCTATATTAAGGGGTGCCGCCAGACTACAAGCAACGACTAAAACACCACAAAATGGGCTGTATCTAAATAAACCTATGTAGTCAAAAGTAAAGATGAAAGACTCAAATTCAATAAAGAGGAAAGTAATGGAATAAGATATTTCTTGGGCTCGATTAGGTTTACGATTACGATCAACCGAATGGTTGCTCAATCATCTGTTTAACTCATCTGTCATTTCTAATGGACTCTCTATGGTATATATTCAGTTGCCCAAATGACAACTGAATGCATACCATTTTCCAAGGAAAGATTATATGTGTATAATTGTAGTTAAAAAGGCTGCATGGAAGATTATTAAAACTTGGGGATGTTAATGAGTAAGTCATTGTACACTAAGAAGATTTAATATCTCCCCAATGTACAAAGGTGGTGTTAATGGGAGGTAGATAATTATAGGCCAGTGAGTGTGATTTTTGTGGGGAGGTCATGAGGTCATGCCTGACCAATCTGATAAATTACAGCAACGAAGTCATTCAACAGTCGAATGCAGGTAATAATTTTGATGTTATTATTATTATTATTATTATTATTATTAACAATTTATTACCCCAGGAAACTGTGGGCCACCCCCGGTACGGCAATGTGCCAGGAAGGTGTGAAATTTACATACTAAGGTGCGAGGAAACACACGTACAATATACAAGAGTACGTGCGTGCTTGAGCTTAAAGAGCTCAAAATAAAAACAAAGTTTGTAATAAACAGCAAGATAAATGCAGCAGGGAAAAAGTCCAGGTGTAGGTGAACGCCATAAATTCAATAGCTGGCAGCAGTTCTTAAGTATGTTAAGTTCTGTAGAGCTTATCCTCACAGAACTTATCAAGGTGGATGCCTAATTTATTGTAGATCTAAAGGCAATTGGCCGAAAACATGTCCCTAAGGGAATCCATGTTTGTAAGGTTAAACCGCAGAGGGAGGCAGGAATCGGGGTGTTCTCCTCTTGTCTTCTTTGGCCCAGAGATTAATGGAGATATAGACGGAGCATCAATTCGGCCTGTGATAAGCTGAGCCAGCGTGAGTGTATTTCTTTTCGTGATGAGAAGTCTCCAGGGAGCAGTGCTTAGATTAGCTTGGAGGATGGATCTCGAGATAGTAAAAGGGTGGCCCACCACCCTGTTCATCCATCTGAGCAACTAATATTGTAGACTGAGGTACTTTTTTAGGTGGGAGGCAGGAGCAGATGACCAAATTTCAGATGCGTAGAGAGGGACAGGGGTAATGCACCTCAGGATGTGTTGAATAAGCAGCGCTGGCTGATGCACACTAACGAGCTCCTGACGCACTGCCCAAAGTGCCGCGTACGTCTTCTGTCTCATTCTGGCAAAGTTAGGCTGGAAGGTGAGTCCAACTTCCCAGGTGAGGTCTAAGTCTATATGGGAAGTTATATATCTATATTTCAGTAACGCTTTTGGTATTGATCCGCACCGAAGGCTGCTATATAAACTGAAAGAAGTTGGAGTTCCTGGTATGATCCTACATTGGATCGCAAACTCGCTAAAAGATAGGAGACAGCGAGTTGTCATAAATGACAATCTTCAGGGTCGACCAGTGTAACAGGCGGGATCCCCAGGAATCGGTGTTGGGTTCCCCTCTTGTTTCTAATTTTCATAAATGATATTGACGTGGCTATCCCCTTGGATAGCCTGTCAAAATCTGTAAAAGTATGCTGAAGATGTGAGGGTGTTAAAGATAGTTAACAATTCGGTCCTGGCCATATTGCTTATATCAATTGCATATATAGTCTGAAAAAGGGCAACTACAGTTTAATGGTTCTTAAATGTAAGGTTCTGCATTTGGAGATTGGAAATTCTGGAGTCATGTATAAGCTAGAGGGAAAAGGAACAAAAAAGATTTAAAGATTAAAAAAGAGACTTAGGCGTTATGAATTCAATCTGACATGAAATTTTCCATGTAATGCAAACAGGTGGTCTATGAAGGCATGTAAAGTTTTCGCTATGATTTGTAGTGCCTTTGCCAGTAGGGAAAAGAACTTCATTGTCCCCCTTTAAAATACGATAGTTAGATCGCATTTGGAATATTATATTCCAAATGCGATCTAACTATCGTAATATTAAAATTTGGAATATTATATTCCAAAGGTTACTTACCTAATCGACATGTCGGGACTGATATGTTGATCAGGTAAGTAGCCTTTTCCTTTTTGTCAACGAGGGTTATGTCCGGTCTGTTGTGTGGGATCGTATAGTCCGTTATTATGGTGCGGTCCCAGTACAGCTTGTGGGTTGCGGTTTCTAGTACAGCCTGGGGTTCGTATTTGTAATACGGTACGCTTTCTTTGATCAGCTGGTATTTCATGGCTAACTTCTGATGGTGTTTGCTCGCTAGCTTATGATGGTTTCCCCTCTCTAGATCCAGGCAACCTGGTCGTGTGTATGAGTGTACTTCGTCCGGGTGATATGTTGGATCGTTTCTGAGGCCAAGTGAGACATCTACATGTGAGACATCTGAGACATCTACATGTCTCATCTGTCACTCTGGGGTCCTTGGCGGTGTGTGTATTGTCTATAGTTTCTGTTGTTAATTACTTCGTCTTGGAGGACCAGTATGAATCCTTCAGTCTCAGGGAAGAGCGTGAACCACGCATTGGAAGCCATTTTATTTATGTGGGCTTGATGGAGGCTATGGTAGTGTCTGCCATGGAGTGTATTCTTTGCTCATCCTTCTATCTTCGTTTTTTCAGTCTGGGCAGGAGGGGTCTCCTCGCTAAGGTTCAGTGAATAAGTCGCTTGTCTATCTTCTTCATAGTCTGATGGAGTGAGTGGTGCTGTGTTTTTCTGGAAGTAATCCTTCAGGTTCTCAAACGCTTTCTTCTGTTACTCGATGAAGTCTGTCAACCCCCTTCCTTCTTCTTCTTTCCGAGCTATGGTCAGTCCCTCCACGGCCGACTTCGGGTGGTGTTCGTTGTCCTTTCTCATGATCTCTTCCAGCTCAGTGTTAGTCCATTCTACGATCCCGAAGGAGTATGTTAGCACTGGGTTTAAAGTCATAAACATCATAGATGTTTATGACTTTAACTGTGTTCCCTACTTTCAGTTTTGCTTCGAGCAGATGGTATTTTTCGGTCAAGCAGGCTTTGATCTCTCTGTGCTCTAATTTCTGAGCCTGCATCATCACCAGGTATTTGTAGATCTCCTCCTGTCATGGCTTTTCTTTACTATTCTTCAGCTGGTAGTTTCGGCCAATTAATTTTCCCTATGCAATCCGTGGGTCTTGCATTTGTCTAGTCCAAATTCCAAACTGATATCATTGCTGAGTTTTTCAGTGATCCGCAGTAGCTCTTGGAATTGTTTTCCCATTGCCTCATAGAGCTTGATATCATCCATGTACATACAGTGGGAGAGGATACAGGCTGTTACTTCCTTCTTATTATTATTATTTATCTGCCTCATTATTATTATTGTTATTTACTTTTCGCTAATGCAGAAAAAGTTTGCTTCCTTTCAACAATTGGCCTCACTAATACCAATACTAGCTTAAAAATCTTAAACTTTTAAAGCTTACAAAGTTAACCACACATCGTCCTATTACTTTCTTCACAGATTCTTTCGAAGTGTCCAAGAATATTGCACACGCCTTATTCTTGAATGTTTATAATTGCTATAGCAAGCATATGTTGAGGATTTATGAAACACAGCCAAGAATACTTTGGCATCAACACTTGAAATGGTCTCAATTATCCAGAAAATGAAGTCTGCTTTAGAGTGTAGAGTGTGTTTAGTGTCAAACGGCACCAGGGGTTTCCCCCATCTCCGCGTGCTATACATTGTGGGTGTGAAACAGAACACTGTCAATGCCAGAGGTTTAAAAGTATATGGATTTTGTATTTGTGTAGTGTCGTGTACCGTTGTTCATCTGGTCATTTAGCCGCTGGGCCCCTAATGGGACCCAACGTTGCCCCACTCCGCCCCGTGGAGGCAGACCAGGTACACTACTTAGTTATTTACTCTGGCAGGTCCTGCCACCTAATTTCCTGAGATTTCAGTGGCAAGGACCTAAAAAAAAAAAAAAAAAAAAAAAAAAAACGCTATAGATAGGGGTCAGCCAAAACAAAGGGAGTACTAGTTGGGCGATTTGATGTTGTTAAGTTTTTGGATATAGGGCTCAAACAATTTGGAGTTGATTCAGACACTAGTTGTAAGTTAGAGAAGGGGAGGGAGACTGAAGACTGGGGGGAAAAGACAGAGATACGGGGTCCATAGGGAAGATGACCCCAAGTCAGTGGAGCAGGCCCATGCCCCACCAGAGTGAAAAAGAGGGGTGGCGGGGGGGAGGACACCAGGGATGAACTCCCCCTCCCGCCAGGGAGTGGAGGCAAAGGACCACGCAAGGGAGCGTGGCTAGGGAGGCCTAAAGGCAGCAGCTGAGCTGTGCTGGTGTAGGTTCTGTCACTCCTGGGACGAAGGAAGAAATGAGTGTTTTTTTTTTTTTTTTTTTTTCCATTCTCCTGAGAGGACTATCATATCCAGGAAGTTTCTTACTTTGATCTTCAATGGGTGGTGTTTGGGTGCCTAACCCGTCTAGCAGTGAAGACAGACTGCGCAAACTCTGTAAAGGCGGCATAGCGCTGCTCGTCCATTATAATCAGGTGCTCACAATTCCGGGGATTTTCTTGCATTTTAGTGGCAAACCTTAGTCGGAACTCGTCATATTCATGGCAATCATACATCACGTGATCCCACGTTTCTTCATCCCCGCAGTGACACAGCGGATCTTCTTCTATGCCTAGGGATGTTAGCTTCACTTTAAAGGGTCCGTGGCCTGTAAATAGAAATGTAGTATGGAGGCCTGGTGAGTACCAGGGAGGAGGCTTTGGACTGATGAGGTTCACAGAGGGAATGAACTTTTTGGTTATCAATCCTTTGTTGGTGGTGTCCCATGTCTCTTGCCAGGTCCTGTACATAATTTCAGAGATTCTCTTCCTTTCCTGTTTGGGGTTGTTATCAAGGTTAAGAGTGATGCCTGCTGTTTCGGTGGGAATACTCTTCTTCAATCGTTGATATAATCCTCTTCTTATTACCTCTAGGTGTAGGGGTATACATCCAGCTAGCACCTGCAGAGCTGGGGTGCTTACTGTACGGCACGCCCTTGTTACGGCAAGGAGCATAGAACGCTGTATGGAGTCTAGTTTACGGCGATTTCGGTCGAGGGAGGCCCTAGTACACCATGCTGAGGCTCCATAGCAAGCTATTGGCACAAATATGGCATTATAGATGAGGGCAGAGCCCGGCGCTTAAGGCCCCAGTCTGCACGGCTTATACGGATGATCATGGCCGAGTATTTTTTTATTTTCTGTGACATATATTTCAAGTGAGGATGGAAATTTAGCTTCATATCTAAGACGATTCCTAAATACTTGATTTCTGGGTATAATTTTATGGAGGTGTTGTCAATTTTGATAACCGGTGGTCTTCGTAGTTGGAGCGTTCCCTTGAGCAATATAGATTTGGTTTTCTCTCCCGAGATCTTTAGTCGGTGAATGGCTGTCCAATCCTGGAGCTTAGTTAGTGCACAATTTGCTCTCTCCTCTAAATCAGCTCTTGTGTCACCATGCACCACCAAAACCAAATCGTCAGCAAACGCAAGGGGTTGAGTCATCCCCAAGTCCATCCCAAGGAACTCGTCCAGGACGATGGACCAAAAGAAAGGCCCCAGGACCGAGCCCTGGGGACAGCCTCGGGAGACCTGGCTAGTGACAGACTTGTACCTGGTACTAACATGGACAGTGCGGTGTCTCAGGTACTCCTTGACACAGCTATAAAGGTTGAGTGGTGCTTTGGCTTGTCGGAGTCTTCTGAGAATACTTGGCCACCACAGCCGATCAAACGCTCCAGCAAAGTCAACTGTGATGGCTAGCACATACTTGCCTTGAGTGCTTGAAACAGTAGATATTAATTTAAGAAGAGCATCTTCGGTGCTGCAACCAGCTTTGAAACCGTACTGAAGTGGAGAAATGAGGTTTTCTTTAGAGTAGCATTTTGACAACCTGCTGAGGAGAAGCCTTTCCAGAAGTTTGCCTAGGACTGGCAAGAGAGCAATTGGCCTGTAAGATTTTGGCTCTTCAGGTGGTTTGTCTGGGTTCTTCAAGATGAGTTTAAGGCATGCCTCCTTCCAGATAGCAGGAAAGTGGCCTTCCATTAGGCATCTGTTGAAAGTGGCGAGCATGGTGTTAGGGAAGTAGGTTGCAAATTTCTTGATAACATTCACCTCCAGGAGGTCATTGCCAGGAGTTTTATTTTCTTTAGTTTTGTCCAGTGCAGCTTTTAGATCGTCATTTGTAAATGGTTCTTCAGTATTTTCTGTTGTATAAGAATCGTTAGCGGTAACAATCTGTAGTTGCTCTTCAGTTAGCTGTGCATCATTGTGAGTCTCGTCTTAAACGAATATGGCGATATATCCAGCAAAAATAAAGAATAATTATAATAATTTTGCATACGTGTATGAGCGCGCCCCTCTATATACCCTTATTTTTAATCCCTACATTCAATGAGAGGTTGAATGTAGGGATTAAATCCCTACATTCAAAGAGAGACTGTTCTTAAATTGCACATCACGAAGTAGATAGTTTACTGATCGTCTTATCATTTTGAAATATTTTCTAAATTGCCTACCACTTAGACTGTGTTGCACTGCATTATCTATTGCTGATCCCATCTGGCATTCCTTCTTTCTCATTAGGAATTTATCTTCAAGATATTTAAGCCATGGCACAGCCCAAATTTTAAAGATTTTGTGTCGAAATTTATGCTGCACCAATATGTTTTGGAAACGTGACGAGAGTGTTATATTTTGCCTGCTGTTATGAGAAAAGATTTAGAGTTGATCGGTTGCATTTTCTGGTTAAAGCGATTATAATCTCTAGTTATATTAGATGTACCACAGCGTAGTAAGACTACTCTGTGAGCTGACAACGTAATGGATTTCGTATTACATATTCATAAACGAAGAAATGTCCTGTTTCTTATCAAATTTTGCTAATTCCTGGAACATCTTAGAGAAATGGAAAGAATACGAAAAGATCGATTGACTAAGCGAATAAGTATCGCAGAGGATCACTGGATTTATTTTCAGACATAAAATAGATTTGAGAGAATTCTATCATTGCACGTTTCTGTTTACTGAACTGGAATACAAAACTGGAAGACATAATGCAATGATAACCTAAAAGAATTTCGATAAATTTAAGAGGTGCTCGTTAAACTATTCGTAATGCGTTTTCTGACATGGAAAGAAAGCTGGTCGATTGTCTAGTTTAACGTAGATGCGGTGGAAAAATATGTGGGCAAGATCTCATATCCAAGACGATGTTTCTTTTATTTGCAGGGCGATATATTTCTTCTTCCAAAGGATAAACCTCTATAAACTTATCGAAATTCTCAAAGCTACTCTATATACATGTAGATGATTCGTGTTGTACGGTTTTAAGTTCTCTCTCTCTCTCTCTCTCTCTCTCTCCCTTTCTCCATGGTTGATTCTCATAAATTTCTGGCCATCATACGAGACGATAAACTCAGTTTCCAAAATATTTCGCACCTGCGTGATAAAATTATAAAATATACATCTAGGATTGTCCACCTCTCCAACCAATATGGGAGTCTTAATCATCGTACGCTCTGGTGCGTTAAAAGGCTCAAAAACTATCATCTATTCAGCGATGCTTGCTTTTAGTGATGAATCGAACATGTCGTATAGTTCCAACAGATGCGCTTCAGGTTATAAATGGCTGTCTTCCACCTGGACCTCCAGATAAATCTTCTGTGGATTTTGTTTCCATCTTCGTCGCTCAAGAATAATTACCTTTCTTGGACACACTTTAAATATTCAGTGAGACCCTAAAATTGAAAATAAATGCTGCTGGGACTATCTTGTCTAACTTTGGCACGATCGATGGTCCAGTATTTCCGTAAGTCTGGTCGCACAAAAATTTATTCCATTGGTGCAAACTTTGCAAAAAAATGTGCTAAAATGGTTTTCCCCAAGTTTAAACACACTTTTCTTACTGAATGGGAAATGGCTCACTTTAAGCTAAACGTATAACTTTTAATCTATCTGATTCATATTTATGTTTCTGTGGCCAATGCGAGGATTGGGAGCATCTCCTCTTTAATTGTCCTCTATAGCGATCTTCGTAAACTCTCCTTATCGCTTCTTGCACTTCATTTTCTTCTGGGAACGAATCTTCTCTTCTGACATCACAGGAAATATTTAACCTTCTTCAGGACTTTGCTTGCAAGACCCGCGGTAAACAGATTATGCTTTCTCGACACTCCAGTAATTCCTCTGCTCTTCCATCTCCCTTGAAGGACTTCCATCTCTCTTGAAGGTCTCAGCTGAAGAAATTAATGCAGCTAAATGCAAGGTCTTATACTTGGAGAATAGCAATCCCCAAATATATTATACACTTGGTGACGTTGAGTTAAAAACAGTGAAGAAGGAAAGAGATCTATGGGTTATGACACGAGCAGATATGAAGTTTTTTGAACGAACAGGCAGCCAGGAAAGCCCTATCCTGTCGACCATTTATCGAACATTATCCATAGAGATAGGGAACTCGTCCTTTTGCCGATCTGATAGTTGAATCACTGTAGCTTGCAGTTTGAGTTAATAAATCATTATCGAAGATTTATTTGGGTTAAGATTTAACCCGAAATTCTGTTGAAAGTGCAGTCAAACTCTTATGAATTGAAGAAGTTATTGCCATTGGATTAGCTGTAGGTGGGATTAATGTAAGAAACGTTATGTGATAATATAATTAATATAATATTAATTATAATATGAATTTTTAAAAAATTCCTGTTACCTTTTTAAACAAATAAAAGAAGGGCCACTTTAGAATACACTTAAAAAAAACATGATAATACTGTCTAATGTTGGATCGATGGTGCCGGTTTTTTCTGTTTCTCTTTCTGTTTTTTAATGCCTCGCATAAAAACCCAAAATTTATCTTCTAGTTGGCAGGAGATAAATTGCAATACGCAGTCCTACCAACAAATTTAAATAGAGATTAGCCAACACCCAAGCTTTAGTCCTAACCTGGACTTTTGTTTATGTTCATAATCTCCTGATTGTTTGTAAACTTTGTAGCTTAAATCCTTAATTTCTAAATTTGTAAGGAAACTGAACACAGCATTAACCAAAGGACATTAACTGGTCTGGCGAAGAGAAAATGAAGCATTGAACACAGCATTAACCAAAGGACATTAACTGGTCTGGCGAAGAGAAAATGAAGCATTGCTCAAGGTGTGCCAGTACCTCTACGTATTGATGGAAGTAACAGATGGTGAAAGACGCCGGTATTTGCGCAGCTATATTAGCTACATGTCATTTATTATTGTTTCTCCCAGCTGCTTCATTTATTGAGTAAGCTGTTATCCATATTAATCTTTGCGATGTTCGCCACTTATACTACAATGAAATTTAACTTAAGAGAAGCACAGAATGTAAAAGAGCATGGTGCCATTAATGAAATGCGCCAGCGATTAGAATAGAAAAAGCTGATGGTTGGTTACAGTAAATTTAATATAACATAACTAAAATAATGAAGGAATTGTATATAAATGGGAAAAAAAAGAAGAAAAAAAGGAACATAGTATGTGATGAAAAATAATTATTACTCCTGTGTTTACAAACGTTATCCTCTGTTATAGCGTACTGGTTATACCACTTGTTTGAAAGTTCTGGGTTCGAATCGTATCAGAGAGTGGAGAAATTCTTAAAAGCACAGAGTTGAAATTACTTATATCAAGAGGCAGGAGTGGAGTTTTCTTCCTTGAGTTAAAAACAATTAAATCAACGCCATTTATATTGGTGTGCAAAATTTAAGGACCAGTCAGGTTTTCACCTGTAGCTTCTCATAGGAGTGTCCTGTATATGGGAAAAGCATACCAAAGGAACCTTGCGAGTTCCAGAAATGATGAAGGAAACAACACCGACGCAACAACGGAAACAAAACGGTACAGAGGGACTTCATTCAAAAATGGCAACATAGCACTGGCTACCATGATACAGATGCATCACTGCCAAAGATGGAACAAAGGGAAGAGGTGGTCCTCAGTAGGAGATATGGCCACCCCTAATGTCGATGCAGGCTTTGCGCCGCTTGTCCACACTTAGAACAATGTTTTGATAAGTTCTTCGGTAACATCGTCCATTCCTCTGTCAGTGCCATCTTCAGCTGGTGAACATTTTCTGGTGGGTGTGAACGTGCCGCTAGGCGTCTTCCTAGAGCGTCCTATATGTGTTCGATGCAATTTAGATCGTAGAACGGGCAGGCCAATCCATACGAACAATGTTCTCACTTTCCAAAAGCATATCAACAGCTGCAGTGCGATGGGGTGTGGCGTTATCATCCATAAACACGAACTTGGGGCCAATGGCACCTCAGAACAGATGTACATGGGAAAGGATTACCTCAGTACAGTAGTGTGCACCAGTTACAGTACCGCCTTTCAGTATCTGGAGTTGTGTACGTCCATCCAAGATAACGCCTCCCCAGACAAAAACACCTCGACGCCATATCGACCCCTTTCAGTGATTTTTGCGGGGTGATACCGTGTGCCAACCTCTCGCCAGATTAGCTTAAGTCTAGAATCGCTGCTGAGACTGAATCTACTGTCATCAGTAAAGTGTACCTTAAGTAAAGATTTTGTGGTTGTAACCTTTAGAAATAGTGTTGATCCTTAAGTTTTGCACACCAGTATAGTTTGTAAGATGAAGAACACTGCTGTTTTTTTGTTGTTGGTTTTAGGCTCATCAGAAACTTAAGTATATATATTGTCTGTAAATTTCGTGTGATCTGTGGTTGATTTGCCTGTTTGCTGGAGAAAAACCTGAGTGTCCGAGAGGAAAAACCATGCTACCCTCACCTGAGCCCAACTACCTCAGCCACATTGTGAAAAAAACACATAAGAATTCCTTGCGCCATTGACGGTATTCGAACTTAGGCCTTTTTCAGTTAGTGTGGGGAGGACAACGATTCTACCAACTGTGCTACCCACGAGGGCGAAGAACACTGAAAAAAAGGCACCAAGACTTTCTTCGGATTATCTGCGGGATTTGAACCCAGATCATTTTAAACTTCTGGTAAGTGGCATAACTGAATTCCTTGGCCACTGGTAGCTAATAGCGTATTGAAGTCGTTGGCCCAAATCATTGCTTGTATACGACGTGGTGAAAATTCACAAGAGAAATATTGGGCCATTCATGTCTTAAATGCCTGGAATGATGCGAGCAAAGAATTCTGCTGGTGGACACCCCTGCCCAGATGCAACTCACACAGATCCTTGATATCTGGGGTTGAGCGGCGAGCTGCCCTAGCCAGCTCAAACCTCGATTTGGCTTGGTTTATGGTTGTTTCGTCATCTTGAAAGTACCCATGTCCACAGTAAACATGAAACATTACCCGGTATACCTGATCCGCAAATATGCTCTGGTGTTCCAGTACCCTCCAGTGAGATCAGGAGACTAACGGTATGCCACAAAAGCATCAACTCAACACCACTGCATTCTATACTGTCGGTATTTAGCAACCTATACTGTCAGTAGACAATATTTTTTTTTTTTTTTTTTTTTTATGAGAACCCCAAACACGAGAGGTATTATAACCTATAGTACTTAGTACCGTGCTTGGGTTGGAGGTTGAGAAGACGAAAGAAGATATTTGTTGACATTGGACTTGAACTTCTGTAGATTGTAATTTTCAGGAAATATGTATGAAGGAAGGTTGTTCCAGAAAACGGTAGTTGAATGAATAAATGAGGAAGATGAAAAGTTGGTTCTGTGGGTTTGAAGTTGGACAGTAAATAGATGTTGGCTGGTGGCGGCACGTGTTCGGACTGTTTTGAAAGAGAGAGCGGGAATTATAGAAGACAATTCAGAAGAACAGTGCCCATGGAAGTATCTGTAGAAGAGGCATGCAGCAGAAACAGTGCGTCTATGAGAAAGTGAGTGGAGAGACTCTGTTAGAGATGAATCATTAATTAACCTAACTGCCCTCTTCTGAATGGAATCAAGAAGCCTGAGAGAGGGTTTGGGGGCACCACCCCAGATGTGGGAACAATATTCCATGGCAGGGCGGATTTGCGATTTATACAGAGTGAGCAGCTGTTTGGGAGAAAAGTAACGCCGAGAGCGAAAGAGAAAACCAAGTTTTTTAGATGCAGAGGAAGCAATATTTGTAATGTGCTTGTGCCAAGAGAGATTAGAAGTCAGGGTAATCCCCAAAAGAGATATATCATTTTGCCTAGAAATCGGAGTGTCACTAAAGATAAGCATAGGAGCAGAAGAATCCTTTTTGCGAGATATAAGACAAGATTGAGTTTTAGAAGGGTTGAAATCAACTAAGTTGTCTTTGCCCCACTGGAGAATTACCTGAAGATCGGCATTTAAGGAATTGGCAGCAGATTTTCGAGAGCTTGAAGCTGATTGAGCTGGACAAGGTTTCTCAAAATGGAAAGTTGAATGCAATGTGCTATCATCGGCAAAACTATGGATAGGATTTCCAGTCAATGGAAGAAGGTCATTGATATACAAGAGGAAAAGAGTGGGGGAAAGAACTGAACCTTGGGGAACACCGGCATTAGTGGAGAAGTTAGAAGACAGAGAGCCATCTACCATCACCCTCAGTGAGCGATCAGAGAGAAAACTGGATAACCAATTACTAAAAACAGTTGGCAAACCATAAGATGGAAGCTTGTTTAGAAGACCTTTATGCCAAACACGATCAAACGCCTTTGAGATGTCAAGAGCAACTACTTGTGTTTCACCGAACCTTTCCATTGAATTAGTCCATAAATGGGTAATATAAGCCAGAATATCACCAGTGGATCGACACTGACGGAATCCATACTGGTGATCGTTGATCAGACGGAAGGTTTCTAGGTAGTTTAAGAGTTGGCGGTTAATTGATTTCTCCATTACTTTAGAAAGAGTAGAAGTAATTGCAATGGGACGATAATTGGATGGGAGGGATTTGTCACCCTTTTTAGGAACTGGATGGATATGAGCAAATTTCCAAGCAGAAGGAAAAACACCTTTGGAATAAGAAAGTGAAAAAAGGCGGCAAAGAATAGGAGTAAGTTCAGGAGCACAGGTTTTGAGAACAAGTGGAGAAATACCATCAGGACCTGGAGCTTTCTTAGTATCAAGATTCATCAAAATCCTTCTGATATCCTTTTGACGGAAGACCACAGGAGGCATTGAATGGAGCGTGTTAGGAATGGTGGGAGGTGTTTTACCAAGATCATTAATACATGAGCTCGAAGAAAAATGGGATGCTAGCAGGTCAGCTTTATCCTTGGCTGAAGTGACAACAGAACCATCTGGTTTGGACAGAGGTGGGAGCAGAAATGGGCAAAAGTTGCGGCCAATAGCTTTGGCAAGAGACCAGAATGCTCGGCTACCATTAGGGCAAGAAGCAAGTTTTCTACTCTTAAAGAACAGTGAATATGTTGGTTGTATTGCCTCGTGTGGTTTCCCCAACATGTGCCCTCTCTCTCACTGGTGGTAAAAAGCATAAATCGGGATTCATCAGATCACATGACACCTTCATCCATCCTTTGCATTCCTAGTACCAACACAGCCATATTTTTCTGTTAGTGCCCGACCAGTGGCTACAGATAATGTAGCACTACACATTCTTTGTAGGGTTCTTTGCATTGTAGGGGTACTATTGCGTTTTTGTTTTTTGTTTTTTACGATCACTGTTGATAATCTGCTTCAAACGTCGTGTACCCATTTTCAACCGCTGTTGTAGCTCTTTCTGGGGAACTGATTTTGATCGAATCACTTCTTTACAGACCTTTTATGGTAGATCTTTGCATTGTTCCAAACCTCCAAGGGTCTAACAAAGTGGAGGAAAATTGGGCCATTCATGTCTTGGAAAATAGGGCCATTAATTGGGTCATTCACTCCAGAATCCAGGAACTAATCATAATTGGGGTCACCAGTCTTTATCCGCCAATTCTAAAGGAGACGTCTTAGCACAGTTCTTTTGGTGAAAACAGCCAAAGAGAAGAATGAATCAGAAGCAAAAAAAAGCAGCCAAACAAAGTTAAAAACCTATTTTGTCAACAGAATTTATCCTTCTTCTGTACTGTTGGAATTTACGACTTTAAATGGTGGTTGGAATGACGCATTAGGATAGAATTCGAAGCCATTTAGCAACACCATAATACGCGAAGAAACCGCGGTGAGTATGGAAACACCAATGTTTGAAAGCTGACATTGCTAGCTAATACGAGAAGCTAAGACCATTTTTAATGGGCACAAGATCGATTTCGTCTTTTAGTTTGCCCTCCGGACAAAAAATACGTCTTAGAGGAGAAAGCTAGTGAAGGTAGAATAAATATAGTTAACGATATTTAAACCCCAGAGCCCCTCCAGAGCTTATCTTGAGAAACAACTTGCCCTTCGGCATTGCGAGGACTTGTGTGTGTGTAAATATTTTAATGTAGATTAAAACAGCGGTTCACAAAGCTTACATCACCCAGCGTTTCTCTTTCCTTCTCCTACTCCTCGTTCGTCTTTTTCAAGAGGCCTCAACAACCATTTTATTGTTTTTGTTGTATTCAAATTTAATATCAACAACGATCGCAAAATGCACTGAAAGGACAGAATTCATGGGATACCTGGTTCCTGGGAAACGCGAAGCTGTCACTCTTCTCGTTAGTGGACGAACCCACTAGCGAGAGGAGTGACACTTTAAATAAAGGTATATAGGTACACTGCATCACTGCATTCACGCAGACGGTAATTGGGCAGGCACAGTCGGGTCTAACACTCCAGAATCCAGGAACTGATCATAATTATCGTCACCAGTCTTTATCCGCCAGTTCTAAAGGAGACGTCTTAGCACAGTTCTTTTGGTGAAAACCGCCAAAGCAAAGATCTGAAGAGCCTCAAAGTTAGCAGGACTGTTAACCAGAATAAACACATTATCTTCAGAGAGATCTGGAACTTTATTCACAAGCTCCTGTCGTTCCACGTTATAATGACCACAATTGAAAAGCACATGCGACCAGGACTCATCTTCTCCACTGGAACAGAAGGGATCAGGCTCTAGTCCTCGTTGAAACAACTTTGCTCGAAGAGAGCCATGCCCAGTTAACAAATAAGTAGTATACATTGAGGGAAAAAATCATGACCAAATTGCTTTAGATAGCGCAATCGTCCTGGGGAATAAATTTCCTTGTAGTTTCTCCAAAATTCACTTAAATCCAAAGAGTTCTCCAAATATCGATTAATTGATTCGTGTGGAACGCTTTCGTGAACTAGTGGACTCAACGCCTATCCGTTACTTGGTAGGTAGGTAGATATCCCATGATTTCTGTCTGTGCACTCAGCGTACATTTCTGGATTCTTTAGCTGAAGTAACAGAACAATATATGGGAATTATAACCACATTACACATTTTTATTTTTTGTGAACTGGAAGTTTCTACATGGATCTCATGGAAGGCTATGGTTTATGGACCACACTTTGAAAACTACGTTGGGCATAATCGAAAATCACAATCAATTATTTCGATTATATTATCATTAGGATGATTCATTCTATTGTAAAAAAATCATTTGATTATGATAAATCATTCGATTATTTCGTTCGCAAATATATATCATTCGAGTGAATTCATTTAAATGATATCATTCGATTATTTCTATTATTGAAATCTGTCGATTACTAATCATTCGATTATAGAAATCATTCCATTATGCCCATCTCTATTGGGAACTAGACAGACTGACAAATTATATGGCAGGAGATTGTTTGTACGTTTTGTTCATGAACTGAAATTTCTCCACAAATCTCTTGGAAGAGGGCATGGAGGCGATATATCGACCACACTTTGTGAACTGCTAATTTAAGAGAAAGAGTGAAAAAAATATGTGGATCTGGTAGACATTGAGCTAATAAACGCCACCTAGGGTATCTCAAATCGTCTCTCCAACAACAGCTTCTCCAAAGTATTTAGAATATGTGTGGAAGGTGTATTGAACTAGACAGGGTATTATCGAAAAGGAATAACCATCATAAGCTCAATAAAACAACGGTTTATCCTTTTAGTTTAATTTGTCTCGATGGTTTTTTTGATTATCCCTCTTAAGTTAACAATATTTTCCAGGGCTTAGTAAATTCATAAAATTACACTGCAATGAAACTTTTTTTTGTGTGTCTGCCTTATTTTAAAGAGCAAATTCTTCCACAATATCATCAGTATTCCCATTGGTGTCCAAAGTTAAACGTACGAGTAATTGCGTAAACAGTTGAGACAAACCACTACATTAGTTGGAGAATAAATCAATAGACCATAGCTAAAGAGAATGTAATTTGCCTACCTCTCTCGTTGCTTGGAGGCGTCGATTCTCTTGCTTCCACGAGAGGGCTGTATAATTCTCGAAGAAGTTACCATCAGCATCCTGCAGCCTGTCGAAAGAAGTTAGAAAAGAAAAAGGAGTTAGTCAGCCACCAGAAGGTTTGATCGAAATAATTACTTGATGTGATTATAGAAAACAGTATATGATTATTATATCTAGTTATGTCCTAAATACACATACTACACTGGGGTGCAAAACTTAAGGATCAACACTATTTCTAAAGGTTACAACCACAAAATCTTTATTTAAGGTACTCTTTACTGATGAGTAGATTCAGTCTCAGCAGCGATTCTGGTCGAGGTGTTCTCGTCTGAGGAGGCGTTATCTTGGATTGACGTACACAACTTCAGATACTGAAAAGCGTGCATGCTACTGTACTGAGGTAATCCTTCCCCATGTGCGTCTGTTCCGAGGTGCCATTGGCCACGAGTTCGTGCTTATGGATGATAACGCCACATCTCATCGCACTGCAGCTGTTGATATGCTTTTGGAAAATGACGGCATTGTTCGTACGGATTGGTCTGCCCGTTCCACCGTTCTAAATCTCATCGAACACATATTGGACGCTCTGGGGATATGCCTAGCGGTACGTCCACACCAACCAGAAAATGTTCTCCAGCTGATGGCGCTGACAGAGGAATGGACGATGTCACCGCAACAACTTATCAACAACATTGTTCCAAGTATGGACAGGCGGTGCAAAGCCTGCATCGACATTAGTGGTGGCCATATCTTCTACTGAGGACCACCTCTTCCCTTTGTTCCATCTTTGGCAGTGATGCACCTGTATCATGGCAGCCAGTGCTATGTTGCCATTTTTGAATAAAGTCCCTCTGTACCGTTTTGTTTCCGTTGTTGTTTCCTTCATCATTTCTGTACCTCACGAGGTTCCTTTGGTATGCTTTTCCCATATCCAAGTCTCTCCTATGAGAAGATACAGGTGAAAACCTGTCTGGTCCTTACGTTTTGCACACCAGTGTATTTGCACATATGGATGCACACAGAAAATCAGTTCAGCCTCAAACTGGTGAAGAATTGAACAACCTAGAGAACCCTATTGCTGGCAGTGCTCTGCTTAATGTCAATATACCATATGGAGATACTTTAAAAACATCATGGCCGTTGAGTAGGCCATCAGTTAGTTTATTGGTCTATTAATACTACAAAGTTAATGAGGGAATACAATGTTGTTCAGTAGGTGGAGTTCCACATACAGTCCTCCTCTCGCTCTTTGAGAGAGATCAGTTTCGTTACTTGAACGTTTCACCCTCGTGAGTAGCACAGTTTGTAGGATCGCCGTGCACCCCACAAAAGACATGAGTTCTATTCCCGTCGACGAAGTGAAGAATTATGGGCTTTTTCAACAAACAGAACATCGACAACAGAACACGCGCAATTTACAGATATGGTCTTAGCCGATAATGCTCTTAAAACCCTTTTACAACACCATAAATCTCCAGTTTGACCTAATCAGCCAACACATGCTCTGCCGATCCCATTTCAGTTCATTACAGAAATGGAACTGAAATTCGAGATTGGGCAGGCCAGGGCACATGATTGAACTCTTCCTTCTGTAGTATGCTGATAAAAGTGTTATTGTTTTGATTTGTCATTTCTGTGAATACTGAAATGCTTTGTTGGCTGAAAGAGCAGTGCAAGTCCACACCATATAAATGCCTCAATAATAATAATAATAATAATAATAATAATAATAATAATAAATAAATAAATAATAATAAGTGTATTAGTTAACGTTGTTACATGTTAGTAAACACGGGCTCTTTTGATATTTTTTTGGTTTTCGAAGATTTTCTTGAGATCGACTAACTCAGCCATGGAGTGAAAAAGGCCATAAAAGTTCCTCGCGTCAGTGAAGGGATTAGAACCTTGGCCTTTTCCACCCGGTGTGGGGAGGACTGAGTATAACCATTGCGCTACTGCAAGGACAGTAAAAAAATACAGAGCAGAGTGTGGAGTATCTGTAATCTGCCAATATCCTAAGTATCTAATGAGAAGCATACCAACGGATCTTGATCGACAGCCTGCCCGACCATATTAAGATCGACGCATTCAAGTGGAGAAGTTGCTGCATGACCGCTAACTGTTTACGTTTGTGGAATATGTAGGCTAAGTAAACCTGTTTTGGTAGTCAACATTTCTGATTTCTAATATAATCCCAGAATGCATTGTAGCTTGTTTGTCAAAAGATCCAATGTTTGTAAAAGATATAAGCTGATAGACGAAGCAACATTTTAACTGAAAATCGTAACAACGATAATAAGTTAAATGGGAGCATCGTTAACACAGAACAGAGAACGAAAGCCATCATGAATTTCAGTCGTAATAATGGATGTTGAATCAATGAGTAGAGGTATACAGACTAATTTAGATAATCTATAAATTCATCATTGATGTAAACATAACTGGGATATTGTTAATCTTATTATAAGTACACATTGACTAAAATTACGAACCTTTAGAAAAACAGCAAATGTGGGGCATGGATTCTATAAGGTGTTTTAGGACGTTTTAGTCTAATAGTGACTATACTTCCAGCAAAATAGCTACCACAGAGTTGAAGAGAGAGAGAGGACTTCATTGCTGAGCAGCTCTCTCCAGCACACATCCTTAATAGGATTGAGATCAGGTGAATGTGTAGGCCAAGGAAGACGTTGGAAATTCGTGTCGTGTTCTTCTAACCATTCTTGCACGATTGTGGGACGATGCACTGTTGCATTTACATCCATAAAGTAACCACCACTTTCGGGATAAAAGTGTAACATCGAAGGTTGCAGTAGATCTGATATAAAATTAAGGTTCTCCCATGGATGACATTCGACTTTCCAACGGTATGTCAACAAAACATTTCCTATACCATGACACCACCTCCAGATGCTTGGGTTGTCTTAACAGGGCAAGGTCCGTCGCTTCGTGTGAGGTTCTCGCTACACTCTTTGCCTACCATCAGTACTAAACAAAGAGCATCGCGATTCTTCTGACCATGACTTTCTTCTATTGTTCTACTGTCCAATCCAACGGATTGGACAGTAGAACAAGCAGATTTTTCTGTTTTTTCTCTAAAACAAGTGACTTCCGAATAGGCAGTCGAGTGCCAATATATTATTGGAATAGAAAAGAAGTGGAAAGCAGTGGGGGACTCACAAAATTTGTCCCTGTTGGCTATCTTTTGGAATATGGATAAAATTAAAAATACCACGTCGATTTGATGTACCCATTAATTTGTTGAAATTCGTATTATATTGAATATGTCTTGATACTTCCTTAAATTTTTTCTCCCTTTTAAAAAAAAAAGTTCGACATACCGGCACCACTAAATTGATTGAAAGTATGACGTGATCACATAAAAAGGAATTATAAATGTGATATTCCCTCAACTCTACCATTTGTTGTTTTCTTTGCTCAGATGGATGCTGGACAAACTTTGTTTTACTGAACTAGAAAATTCAAAGAGCAGAAAGTAGTTTTTACCCAAGTGGCGCATTGTTACTTTCGCATGCAGTTTCTCTGAAGACAGAATAATCCCCTTTTGAGGACGACCCGTTGAAAAGGTGACAGAATAATGAAAAATAATGACTTTTGAGGGATTATTTCGAGTATCAAAAGTGGAATGACATTGCACTGTCAGCTACGCTGTCAGGGAGCGGATGTATACGAATTTTTAAAGAGCAGCGTCTACTGGCATCACACAGTCAGTAAGTTCTTGGAAGACAATTCCTTTAAGGCTTTCATCTAGTATTAACTGATAGTTGAAGAAGGTAAATTAGAGTGAAAAAAGGAATCGCAAACCCTCCTGAAAACATGACATTTACAAAATAAAATATATAAATAAAAATCATCCGTTGGTGATGATGTTCTTACTCGTAAAACTACTGGTTTAACATTTGATGTAATGTACACTATATGACCAAAAGTATTAGTTGACTCTTCCATGAATGTTGTGTACTAGTACTTCTGACGTACATACTATCGGCTCTGATACACCAATATAAATTGGTGTGTGCAATAGCAGTATGTTAGGAGTATGGGTGTTGGACCGGAACTCACGAAATTTCAATTGGAATGGTAGTTGGATGAAACATCAGCAAACATTTTTTGTGTGTACGCAACTGCAACTCGAAATCTTCCAAAATCCATTTTGGCTGGTGTTATTCAAAGATGGAGGACTTTGAATAACAGGTCTGGACGACCTCACAAATATTTGGGACGTATTTATGACCATAAAGAAGCTAGTTTGTGTCTCGTGCATGCTGTGGAAAGTATTGCGGAGCGGCCTAAAAGACCACATGAACATCCACGAAGGTGTGTTAGTCATCGAAGAGAGCTGCATAAACTTGAATTCAATGGTAGGCATCCGCACATAATCTAAATATCATACTGACCAATGCAAAACGGCGTTTGGCGTTGATGACTGTGATATTTGGTCAGCTTTAGGACCCAAGGAACAGTGGTAGAATGCACAATGGAGTACGGATCAAGGCGGTTGGAATTTTTTTCTCTCTGAGGGCGTGTTTGAGTTTAGATATTGTCCGGGGAGTGCTTCTTATTGGAGTACATCTTCTCGACCATGAAGTTTGGATAAAGCGGTCTGATGGTATGGCTCTGGTTCAGTTGGTTCGATCGTGGTCCGTTAGTGGAAGTGTCCGAAGTGATGAAGTTTATGACGTTCTTGGATGTTTTGGACAATTATAAACTATCTATACAGTGGCAACACTACAGAAATCAGCGCAAAAAGGTCTATGTCATACAGCCAGGTTCATACATAGAATAGTAAACCAGTGGTTCACAAGGAGATGTAGAGCGAAACAATCAGAAGAAAAACAGGGAGTTGTTGTTGTAGTTAGGTTTTTTAGAAGCATGTGCTCTGTGGCAGAGATTTTCTGTTTGCTGATTAAAAACCCGAGTATTCGGGAGAAAAACCATGCTACCCTCGCCTGAGACGGAATAACTAAACCACGTTGTGAAAAAAGGCCCATAAAAAATTCCTCACGTCATCGACGGGACTCGAACTCAAGTCTTTTCCACCCGGTGTAGGGAAGATGGTGATTCCCTTAAATGATTCCCTTAACTTCCACTCAAACCAGTTCTAACAGATTCTATCAACTGTGCTACCCAAGAGGGCACAAACAAAGAAAAGGACAGAGAACTGATAAAGCAGTGTTATAAAGGAAATTTATGAAAAGCCGGACAATGTGAAATTTATTTAAATGGCTGCCAGACTGGAACTATGATAAGAAAAGGGTGACTTTTCCTCCTTCTGCTGGATAACTGGTAACCTTATTTATACAGACTGGTTTTGTGGGCAATGAGGTCCAAACGTCGGATATGCCTGTTCAGAGCCTGGATTTGAGCCCCACTGAACACCTGTGCGATAAATTCGAGAGTCTCATCAGTCTGGAGCCAAAACTATTGGAATTAGGGTTTTCAATTAAACCCTAATTCCAATAGTTGGGTTACTAAAGGAATGGAGATGAATTTCGGAAGACACTTATTGCAAGTTTGGCAGAAAGGTTGACGCTTTTATGTGGGAGTTGTTTGAAACTTAGCGTTGTTCTTTATTAAACTGACCACTGTAAATAATAAACAATCAGCGTTAGTGTAAATGAAGGTGGCTGTCTCACTTATTAAGACACGTCATCAACAGAGTTAGGGCAAACCATGTATAACATGTCTGGACACGCTTTCAGATAACAACTTGCATATCAACCACCACGTGGATATATTAAATATTTGAATGAAAATCACATTTTCCTCTGTAACCCATTCTTTGTTGCAGCCACTCCAACACTAATCAGACCTACGTGTACCTTAAGAGTCATTAAAATAAGCGAGGATGGCATCTGAGCGGGACGCACGGTGATTAAAATACTTCAAGAAAGATTAAGCGTCAAGTCATATTTGCGAGATGGTAATTTGTCGCTAGAGTGACGCGCACGAAACATTAAACAGGGAAATGCCCAAATTAGAAAGGCGTGACAGAAGAAAGAAAGAATAGAGGTACTGAGCCAAGAAACTTCACTGGAAGTTAGGGGATTCATTTTTAAATGATTCCCTTAACTTCCACTCAAACCAGTTCTAACAAGTCAGCAGTATCAAACATTTCAAACAAATATCATTTATCTTAAAATTTCCAATTATGCCAGTTTTAGGGAGAGTTGTTATTGAAGGGGCCCCCTCAGCTAGAAGAAACACTACATTCTAACTGAAAATTCAAATGAATCTCCTTAATATTCGTATATGTATCAGTACAGCGCGTAGGATGTTGCATGATGTAGGTTACCACGGTCGTGCAGCTGTCCAGAAGCCATTAGTAACACCAACTAATGCCAGATGCCGTGTAGCTTGGTGAAGGACCCACTGTTCTTGGATCGTATTCAATAAAAAAAACTGTGCTTTGGAGTGAAGAGTCACAGTACATGGTCTGTCTGTCTGATGGTCGTGCCTGGGTGTGACAAGTTTCTGGAGAAAGCTAATGGGACCATATCACCCCGACAATGAAGTTTGGCCGAGGCTGCGTGATGGTCTGATTGACCTGGGACCATTGGTTGCTGAGGTCTCTAGACGGCGTGGACAATAATGGCGTAATTACGTTGTGGAAAGATAATACTCCATATGGAATTACTACTAAGTAGGTTTAGTCAAGACAACTTACCACTTGAAGTTTGGTCCATTGGAACGAGAGGACAATTATTATAATAGACTCAAACAGTCCCAACAACCAAATAAATTGGCTGCGTATCGGTTTTCTATGTTGATATCAATCTGCGGGCATGGATTATGGTAGTTTAGGTTTGTGTGTATCACTTTTTGGCATCAGAAATCTGAAAGGTCAGCTTCTGTAGATGGGCTCATGTAATTCCGAATAGACGTGCTTCAAGGAATAAAATATGATTCTCCAATTATTTTTCTGTTTCTGGTAATAAGTCCGTAGAGAATCCAAAATGTCGTGAAGATTCTTTGATGTGAATGTGGTTATCATCCGGCTTTCAAAGTCGTTTTAGGAAAGTTATAGGTTCGATAATCTCATAGATCTACTTACTTCACAAGTCCTTTAGATGTTCTTATACTAAAGTTATACCTATTCCTGGATGAGACGTGTGTATGGTTTATTTCTTCCAGTCACAAGGAGTGTCCATATACTTTTGACAGCATCGCGCACACTACTTATGAAGTGAACCGGATACAGAAATATTCCAAGGTTTTAATTTTCGTATTTAATTAATTCATTAAATATGTTTATTGCAATCAGTCGCACGATTGCAATAAAGCTAGTACGATTTACACTATGCTGCCACTTTATTAGGTACACCCCTTCTGTGCACATAAATGGTTCGTTCCACAACATTGCAAGTCACATGACCACAGTTTCAAGGAAGTATCGAGAATGGTGCAACGAACAGAAAACATCCTCTCAACGGCACTCCCGTGAAAGAAAATCTGACCTCTCTCATCTTGTTGATGAGAGAGGTCACAGGAAGATGGCTAGAATTGTGCAAACAAACAGACGGGCCACAATGTCGCACATCACTTCAGAATACAATCTAGGTGTGCAGAACAAAATATCGCAACGGACCACTAGTCGCACTTTGTCACGAATGGGCTACAACAGCCGACGGCCACATCGCGTACCTTTGTTATCAATGAAGAACAAGAGAGCACGCCTCCTGTGGGCACAGCAACACCAGCACTGGACTATTGAGGATTGGAAAACAGTTGCTTGGTCTGACGAGTCGAAGTTTCTGGTGCATCATGTTGGTGGAAGGCTCAGAATCTGTTGAAAACAACATGAATCCGAATCACTATGGAATGGTTCCAGAAACATGACAATGACTTTTCTTTGCTGCAGTGGCCCACTCAGTCCCAGGATCTCCTATTGAACATCCTTGGGATGAACTGGAAAGGGCTGTTCGTTGCAGGCCTATCCCCCGTCCAATCTCAAGGAACTGCGTGACACACTCATGTCTGCATGGTACTCCCTTCCTGCACAACGTTTTCAGCATTTTGTTCAATCCATGCCTAGACGAATTCCGGCTGTTTTGAAGGATAAAGAGGCTCAATACGTTACTAGGTAGGTGTACCTAATAAAGTGCCCCTAAATCACCCCTACAATTTTCAATGAATAGTCAAATGAATAGTGAGGCGCACAGGTTACATTTGGATATGATAAGTTTTCGAGGAGATTGCTCCATGGCTTTTTATTTATACAAAGGTTACCAAATGAAAAGTCGATTCTTCAGCACGTTTTCATCTCCTTCGGTACCATGAATAAGTAAGCAGGTTTCCAGCTATCTTTGCAGCCGCTAGGTGCAAAACTGATAAATCACCTACTGAAGTTTCATTGTCTACATTGTCTCAATGCTAATAAAAAACAACTAACCATCGTAGGTAGCACAGTGGGTAGAATCGTAGTTTTCCTCTCACCGGGTGGAAAAAGACTTGGGTTCAAGTCCCGTTGATGACCTGAAGAATTTTTATGGGCCTTTTTCGCAACGTGGTTGAGTCAGTCGGTCAAACTGTACCAAAAAAAACAATTTTTTTGGTACAGCTTGCAATTCTTGAGTTATTAATTTTTAAAAGTTGGACATGACTTCATAAGCAACCTGTATATTGTGGATAAAAATTCCAAAGGATGAGAAGAGCGAGGAACTTATCAAACACAAACAAGACTTTTATCATCTTTATAAGGGTAAATTAAAGTGAAAATGATTCTGGGGGGACAAAAAAACGACGCTAAAGAAGTATTGAACTTAATCCTGGATTACACGATAATACCCAAAAGGTAGGATAACCAAGACAAAGGCGCCTAAGGGATTGAATAATATTATTATAAGGAATAAATCCAAATCAGATAATTCTCTGCCTCTTTGATTAACTGGTGAAGTAAATCACTTGAAAACAAACAGAAGTCAATTCGTTCTCTGCTGGAATAATCAAAATAACATTTAAGAGGATCTAATCTCGATCGAAAAGAAGTAAAACATGAGCATTAACAATTCACGATTTATAACAAAAAAAAAAAGAAAATAGCTACTACTTTTACGGGCGAAAGGAGAACACTTCGTTTCTGTGCCAACCACGTTGCCCATTCATTCCTTCAACCAACGCACAGCAACAAACATAAGATTTAGTGCGTCAACTGGAATATACGAAATATGGGTATGGGATGTGTATGAAGTAAAGAAATAATGATTACCGAATTTCTATTAGTCCAATTTTTATGAAATTTGGGTATTTTATATTTATATCTTTCAAAAAGATATGAATATAAAATTGAATAAAAATCCACCCACTGACAGCCGTTTATTACAAGAAGAGGGAGAAAAAAATATATAATCGTCATCTTTTTATTAGTTCGATTTTAATAAAATTTCTAATTGAGAGACAAATCTTTCTTAAAGGTCGAAATATACAATTTCATAAAATTCCGATAATTGAAAATCGAGTTATTACATGAGTACTGACAAACGGACTTGGTGAAGACAATAGGTGCATTTTACTTCATAAAAACAAAAAATCTCTACAACATAAGTAATCTCTGAATGCTTATCTCTAGTGATTGATAAGGAAAATGTTATTAATTATATTTCTTTATACGAAATGCCAATGATGGGCTGATTTATTCAGCAAATTTAATTTGTGTATGAATAAATCCTTTAACACATGAATGTACCGAATGCGAAGCAGCAACGTTTTGATATTCAAGACATGTCTACTAGGAATACCACATCTGCATGTCGATATGCAGTTCTACCAACAGCCTGGAGTTTTCATGAATACTGCAGTTGGCTTTTCTCTAAATAAGAAGTTCTTGTCGGAGCATATTTTTCGTTATACTCCATTTTGGAAAATTCCTCGCTCTAGTTTCGTATGAATAAATTATGCCTACTCTTTGTGTCATGTTTGGGAATGAATGCTTTTTATACGATGTTTTTTTCCTAACATATGGCGCAGTTTATCAAATAAATTTATGTTTTATAGCCACTTGTTCACTTGAATAAGATATTTGCTGAATATGAAATCGGATTTTTTAAAAGGTTTTTGCATTTTTTTTTTCGGTACTTCCCACTACCTTTTTTTATCTACTTTCTCATCTACTTTTTTATCTGTAATCTGTAATTTATGGGGCAAATAACTGTGCGTTTCATTTGTTTTTCTGGATGATGAACAAATCCAACATTCCTTCCGTATTTTCTTATTAGTTCTCTGTTGTTTAAAGTACCAACTTCAATCTTTGTTGTGTGCTCCTTCTGCATTTTGAATTTTTTACATTATAGATCCAGTATTGCCATTATATTTCCCAAGCACTCCCATAAATACTTTGTTTGAGCGTTAGAAGAGTGGAAGATTAGGGTTTTTTTAGGAGCATCGGCAACTAAGCCCATATTTCTCCATATATACTGTCTGTAAAAATTGCACGTGTTCTGTGGTCGATTTTCTGTTTATTGAATGAAAAACAATGTTTCCAGGTTTTTCATCCAGCAAAACCATGCTACCCTCGCTAAGATCGACTAATTTAGCCACGTTGTGATAAAGGCCTATAAAAATTCCTCACGTCATCGACAGGACTCGAACTCAGGTCTTTACCACCCGGTGTTGGGAAGACAGAGCTTCTACCAACTGTGCAACCCACGATGGCAAGCGTCAGAAAAACCGTTGTAACCGGCTACAATATAGTGTTTCCCTGTCTTGCATCCCGATTATTTCCCCCACCCCGCGACCATCTCGTTGATGATGGTCCCCAGCTGTCCGCATTTAGCTCTGTGACGCAATACAATCTCTGTAAAGGTCAGATGATTTGTATACGTGCGTGGTTTGCGCTGTATTGTGTTAGGTTATGTTCGGCAGTTGTTCATCTGGCTTCTTAGCAGTAGGCCTTTGGAAAACCAAGGTCCCCCGTTGCTGTCCACAACTACGACGAGGTGGACCAGGAAGTAGGGTTCAGTACGCTGGCTGGAGCGAACCCTGGCATCACCTAAGATTGCCATGGAGGACCCCTAAAACAATAAAGTTTTTATTAGAAGGGACTACTATCACCCATTCTTGAAAAACAAGCTAGCGCCATTCAGATTACAAATACCACTGTTTTATAACTCTTGTTCGATACAAACCAGATTTTCCGTACATCGAATGGGAAGGACAATTAGGTAACCTACACCCCAAAGTTCCCTCATCCCATTATATAGCCTACATTATTTACAATTTTGAAATAGGGTTCAGTAAATCGTTATTACTTGAAGCGCTAACGTACTTTTGGTGTAAAAACACAACCACTCTAGGTCATGCAATTAATACATACTCATTGGGTTGTTACATCTTGCACTGATGGGTGTTGAGTTACCCACCGATGAAGGGATACTAATCCCTGAAACATCCGCATGGATAATGGTATACATTACGACATATTCTTCTTTCAAAAAGAGGAAAATTTCTGTTTTCTCTCCTCAGTTCGCAAATTTTATTTGAATGCTAATAAGAACTGGCGGAAAGAGAGCGGATGGGGCTCAGAAGAGTGGTAGTTAGATCCCGTCAGTCCTCCTCAAATACTGCCAACCAGGAGTTCAGGTAAGTCACAGGAACTCTTATTAGTACAAGGACGATAAACAGGGAATTGCATTGCATCGGATTTACGGAAGATGTAGCACGCAAACAGAAAGCAATGTGCAACATCGACCTGCCATGTGTAGAACCCATCGTAATTGGTACCCGAAACATTGGAAAGCTGGGTTATGGCGTGATAAATCGCAATACCACATGTGTTATTGTGATAATCATTCGCTTTCCGATTTGATTTGGTGGATACCTGGACAATGTCATTCAACAGTGTGTGTCGTTCCAACTGCGAAGTTTAGAAGTGGTATTCTCGCGGTATGGGGTAATTTCTTGTAGTTTGGGCTTGACCATTGGTTGTTTCCGGGAACAATGAAGGTACATTGACATTCTGGACAATTCCGCTCTTCTTAAGCCTTGGCAGCAAGGCTTAGGGAGGAGAAGTCCTCTTCTGTTTCAGTATGGCAATGTTCAAAGGAGTTCAGGAAGGGCACAGGAACTGTTATTAGTACAAGGACGATAAATAGGGAATTGCATTGCATTCATATCATACTACACAGCCTGTAACGATTTGAAGACATGGACGTGCGAAAGCTTCATTGGGTTGTTTACAACCCCAGCCTAAACTCCACTGATTACCTTTTGGGATGAACTTGAATATTAACTTTGGGAAAGGCTAACACGCTTCTATCTGTAGCTGAATTGGCCACTATGCTAAAGGAGACACAGACCAAAATACCGCCTTCTGTTTTTTTTTAATTGTTTAGAGGTGGCGTTTTTCACAGAAATTTTAAAACATGCCACATATTTTAGCAATATAGTGTATATAGATTATCATACTAGTAGCACAGATTGCAACACAACCCATATGCTTAATAAAACTATTTTGGTTGTATTTAAAGGAGCAGAGGAGATATCTGGTTCATCTTATAGCAGACTGGTTCGATTTAGAACCCGCAGATTGATTACACTTCATTAAAATCCAATTGGAGATGTCAGTCATCCCAGGCACCAAATAATCATATTAAACCTCATATCTGTTGTCTTTCCATTACAGCAATTACAACAACCATCTCGTTGATGATGGTCCCCAGCTGTCCGCATTAATTGAAGAGAGCGCCTTGCTGGTGGTCGGAATAGAGCCTGAAAGGGTATTATGGATTGCCACATGTGTTATTGTGATAACCATTCGGCATCGCGTATTCGGGAGTAATTTTCGCCCTGCAAAACTAGTAACAACAGTTTAGGGGCCTGGAGGAGTTACTCGAATAATTATCATTTAATCCGCATTTTCGTATTCATCTTTTGATTAAAATATTATTAGCTGCTCAGAAATTTTTGAGTGGTTGTGTGAAATTTGGAATATACGAGGTTAAAATAAATGTAAACAAGTAAACTTTGAGGTGGAACTAAAACTGCTCAATAACAAAATATCAACGCCATACAAGGTCGATTTATTTAAAACTTTGGATAAAAATTGCCTGAAACACAGAAAAAAATATGATTACAAAGTTTGAGCATCAAATTCCAGGATTTGCAACTTTCAAGCATGTAAAAACACACAGGACCAAGATTCAGTGAGCAGTGGCAGCTGACCTACGTAGCTACTTCCCTATACAAAGTCATTTACATATCATTATATATGTTTCGAATATGATCCACGGACAAAGAAGCAAAGCATGGAATGGAGATCAACATGCTTTCCGAGACACAAACTTTTGTTTTGAAACATCAAAAACAAAAGGGATGTTGATCACTTCCTTCAATAGCAAAGGAATAATCCACAAGGAATTTGTACCACGGGGTAAGACGATGAACAAGGAGTAGTGTGCAGAAGTTCTAGACCATTTTGCTAAAGAATTCATCGAGTAAGATCCAATTTCGAGTAAAAAGGAGCTGGTTCCTCTTACACGACATTGCAAGGCCATGCGGGATTTTGTAGCTAGCCCCCCGCCTCCCCTTATTACATTGATCTCTTGTTGTTGGGTTTTAGACGCATCAGCAACTTAGGTCATATTGAGCGGTATATAATATGTTTGTAAGTACGTGTGTTCTGTGGTCCATTTGCTGTTTACTGGACAAAACACCTGAATTTATGGGAGAAAAAATCATGTTACCCTCGCCTGAGACCAACTAACTTAGTCACGTTAGTCATTATTCATAAAAATTGTTCGGGTTATTAACAGAATTGGAAGTCAGGTGTTTTCCACCTGGTGTGGGGAGGACGCCGATTCTACCAATTATCATCCCTACGAGGCGATAGTGGACATAGTGTTATTGTTAGGCGGTTCCTGTGGTTTCCCACAAATCCGCGTTAAGTACTCTGCAATGCTGCAAAACATTGTAAAGCCATTCGATGTGGGCAGTGTTGGTTGTGTGAGTAGTTGTTGTTTGACTGGTCTCTTCGTTACTGGGAGGCTCGATCACCAGGAAGGAGCCTTCCACAGACCATCCACAGACACTCTTGCAGGAGTGAGAGTGGGGAGGAGCCAAGGAAAGAGCAGAGAAGAGACAGGAAAGTGGAAGACAGCAGGGAATGGAAGAGTGTAGGCATCCCTCCCAGGCAAAAAAGGAGAAAGAGGAGTGCTGGTGCAGTTGGGGGAGTCCTGTGGGTAGGGCGAAGAGAACAGGTAAAGACCAAATTAAAGAGTCCGACATTGCACATGGAGCGGCGTCGGCGGGGCATCAAGTTGGTGGCCCTTGAGGAGCATCCCGCCTAGGGTTAGCCTAGGGCCAACAGTAAGAGTGGGTTAATTACGATGGCTATAAACCTTTTCTTGGAATATATATATCTCCTCGGAATAGTCATTGTTCCCCAAATCAAATTCACGCAGAAAGAACGGCCATTTTACACTGTAAAGACATTAAAAAATACAAGGAGCTCGTGGCGGTCACTTCAAATGCGTTTTGACATGATCACTCGACGAGCGTTACTTATGATGAACTTATGCACTCCGTGGGATATGCATAACATCCTATGCAATCTCAGCTGAGAATAAAGCGACTCGAATTCTCTTATTACGTAAATTTTTCCATTAACCTCTTATTCTATAAATATCGATAAGGAGTACTTTGAATTTATCACGTGCACCAGGTCATTCATTTCCGTTATACTTATGAAATGTCCTGTCCGATTGCATTTTCTAAACAAAAATATCATTGAATAAATACACTCGTCAGTTATCTGGTTGGCGTTCTCTGAGCCCTCTGCAGAAACTTTATGGAGTGTTTTTGATGTGGTCTCCAGACTTGAATATAATATTCCAAATGCGATCCAACTAATTGGGTAGGCCCTGAAAATCATGACAGGACACCTTTCTTATTATTTGATTCTCTTCAATTCATACGAGATGTGGTAATAAAGTTCCCGGACTGCTGAAATAAAAAGAACACAAAGTGAAGTGGCTCAAAAATGGTTTTATTTTTATTCGAAGTAATCACCACCTGATTGAATGCACTTATGCATTCAATGCCGTTCTAAAAGTTTCTGAAAAGAACCAGCACAGGCATCCAAACAGATGATGTTCAGTTTAAGTTTTCTTTATCCTCAACATCCTCAATTCTCTTTCCTTTGAGAGTGCTCTCGTGGATAGCACAGTTGGTAGGCTCGCCGTCCTCCCCACATCTGCAGTTTCTTATGCCGCCAGTATATGGCATCAAAATGTTACCAAAGTAAAGATTAAAACAAAGCTAATATCCTTGCAAAGATCCGTCTTACTAACCATTCACCGCATTCCAAGAACTGCTTCTAACAATGCCTTGCAGGTTTTGAGAGGAGTAATACCACTTGACCTTTATATCACTTATCGAGGAATGTTGTACAATCTTAAAAAGGGACTTTCGATCACAGAGTACCAAATAACAATCGACCCCGCAAATAACATAAAGCAAGAAAAGGCTAGGATTTTGAGTGAATTAACTGGAATTTGGCAACGCAGATGGGATGAAAGCCAATTTGGTCTCATCACTAGGAAATATATACAAAAGGCTGACTGCCTAACATCCCCAGCTATCAACTCATGGTTTACGCTAAATACGTACACTTCCTATTTGCTCCCGGGGCACGGGTCCTTGCGAACTAAGCTCTTCGAACCTGATCCATACTGTATATGTAATGATCTCGAAACTTCGGTACATATTCTCTTATTTTCCCCAGAATAAGAAGAATTTAGACACGCTTTAGTTGGTCTTGTTCCAGAGTTATCAGAAGAAAACGTCAGTATTCTTGTTGAGTGTGCAAGTAACTTTAAAGCCCTTGAAGATTTTGCTACAAATGTTTTTAAGAAGCTAAGATCGCTGGCTTCTCAGAGGATGTAATTAAGTTGATCTCGTCGATTTTTTTTATCTTTTCAGTAAGGATTCTACTGAGTGGGAAAATTGCTACTTGTCTTGGAGTATAATTCGTACCTTAAATTTGTGTCTGCCTTTACTGTTTCGCTAGTTATGTCCTTAAAATTTCTGTGACCCCATATGGTTACGTGAAAGACATGTCTCACAAGAGTTGCGCTCAGGATAGAAGATACATGATTAAATTGAGTGAAGTCTTTAGTCATCTAAAATCGGGTCTTGAGCTCGACTGAGTACATGAGATTGAAATAGTAAGTCTACCACTTGCTACGTAGTTCCTCTTGGGCAGCTCTCTGTTGGAAGATCCAATTCTTAGTGTATAAATATCTCTTTAAACAACTCTTTTTACTTTTCTTCGCGCAAAAATCTTTTTATATTCCACGGCCTATAGACGTGATTTTAAATAAGGATAATCTACAGAAGTGGATTAAAGCAGTTTAAGACGTGAACAATCAACTAGAAATTGAAGTACGAAGAATGCAAGCGGAATAGAATCCAAGAAGCGTTTGAAACTTTAAAACTGGTTAACTTAAAATCATTCTTAATATGCCTTAGGGGAGTTGCGTTGTAGCCTTGGAGTTTGTTGCTCTTAAACTGGAGAAAATGAACTTTACGAGGGAAAACAATAATAAAAACCTCTGGTAAAACTTTTTTGTTGCACGAGTAATCATTTTTATGGGATACTGACCAGGGTATCTTCCCTGGTGGCCTCAGACTTGTCATCTAGCCTGTTGGAGGTGACGATTTCCCAAAATGTCCTTGTGCTAAAATGGGATATAGATTATAAGTAAAAAGTTTGAAGATCAAAAGCTGATATCACAAGAGAATACTATTGTGGTGTGGGAGCTGATGAATGATACTCATTATGGTTGCACCTGCGTAGTCTCATTGTGATTATCCTTTTAAAACTGAACAAACTATCCTCATCGTGGCTAACACCTGTACTGACTTTCTGTGTAGTCTCATAGTGACTACCATTTAAAACCGAATAAACATTTCAAAATAACAAACATTAACTTAACAGAAAGATGATGTAGCCATGATGGTTGTGACGTCGGACTGAGGATTCATTTCTGGTGTGCGCCTGCTCTAGTCAAGTTCATGGACTATTAGCCTCATTGCGGCTAATAAATTGTATGATATCCTTTTAGTAGTCTCATGGTGACTACAGATTGTATCCTGTTGATATAGTTTTGGTGTTTACTAGTTACCTTTTTGGGCTTCCACTGTTAAAGTTAATTTAAGTAAATCTTGTTTGTCGAAAACCGTGATCAGCATCCTCTTAATCTTGGCTTTGTATAGATGAAACTTTTTGTACATAGGTGATGGTTTTAAATTCACTGCATGCTTTGACGCGCTTCGTCTCTGGGTCGTACTAAAACTACCTAACACTATCTCAAATGCTAACATAGTCGTTGAAATTAGGATTGTCTTGACAAGTCTGAAGTCTTCCCATGATGATACTCTTCGCTGTTTCTACTCATCCGTGAGACTGTGAGGTACAAAATTTTCACAGATCTTCCTTTTATCTAAATCTTCATGCAAAATTTGAAGAATCGTCTCCTTTTTTATATCCAACTAATCAGCCATCATTCTGAGGGTCAAATGACGATCTCTTGTCACAATTTCTTAACGTTTTGCAACTCTGCCCTCATTTCGAGAGGTTAACGGATGCCTGGATCATCGCAAACAACCTCATGTATGATATCGACTTAACACACTCTGTACAATCTGGACAATTTCTGTACCACCATCTGTTGGAGGAAGTTTTAAGTACAACATAAGACTTCCTTTTATTTTCAAACCCATCGAACATGGCCGCAACAGCACCAGTCCGAGAACTTCATTGCCACACCTCTTAAAGCGGTGTGGCAATAAAGTTATTGTAAAGAGGAGAGGTGTACACTGTCTTACCAAGAGTCATGGGACATATGTTTGATTTCAGGAAATTTGGCTTGACTATGAAATATTCAAATAAGTTCGGTCATAAAAGTGATCAGCAATCAGCCAAGAATTTATTTGAGGAGTGATAGTTGGATGTCATATAGGGGAACTATCTCTGCGTGCAGTTCAAAGAATAAAATTTTCGTTCATGACTACAAGTGTCCCATAAATGTTTGTTGGATATTGTATGACATACTCTCGTATGTCAGAGCCAGATTTGGTAAATGTCTTGGATCTAAATGTATATACAGTATCTGCAACCTTTTGAGATAGCAGTTATTTCAAAACTGTACAATGCAGTGGAAAACGAGAGTCCTACAAGGATTTTCGTAACTCTGTTGTGAAAATATTTGCAGATATCACCAGTAACATTCCCTTTCGTCGTTGAATTTATCGATTTTCAGAAGAGGCGATTCCCCTACCTTTTCGCAACCTCTTTCATCTCCTGAGAAAATCAATCGTTTCCTCCCTTTTCCAAGTCCTAGCAGAGGTAGCCACACCAAGCAGGAAACCGCATTTAATGCCACACTGTTAGCGAATTGGTAGCTGAGGGGAAACTTTGCTGTAAATGTGATGCTTTGGAGAGATTTAAACAACACGGGTTGACAGGACAGCAATCCCGAACAAGCATCGGTGAGACAGACTTAGACCGCGGAAAAGGAAAGGAAGAAAAAATCAAGGCGAAACTATTCTTATCTGCGAATTTTTGGAGTGATATAAAGAGTGCAAAATGTTTGTTTTGGAAGTGCAACAGCTAACTATCTCTGAAAATAAATTGCGCCCATTCTAGACATAGAACAAACTTTTCATCCATCTGAAAAACAAAATATCTAGAGTTTCACTGTAGACAGAAATCACTTTTGAATATTATCTTTGTTTGAAGGTACAAATAATTCTACCCTTGCTAGCCAGTTAGCTACTGATTGCACAAACGGTTAAAAGACTTGACATTTGGAAGAAAGATGTATGTGGATGGCTCTTCTTAAGCATATAACTTTAAAAAAATACAGTATATTGCCAAAAGTAACCTGATATCAGGAAGGCGATATTTTGGTATATTCCTCCTTCAACACATTGGTCAACTTAGCTGCACGTTGCGGGCATATTAAGGTGTTCTAAGAGCCAGTCTTTGATTTGCATACTTCTGACATAAATGCAGTTTCTGTGAACGCAAATACTACTTCCGAAGCATTACCCGAAATAATCTGAATTCAATTAACAAGAATCTACCACTAAAAGCTCTAGCTGGTCCAGACAGGTTCCCTCTATTTCTAATAAAAATCTGTAGTACATACATTATAGACCTCCTGTCCATATTTTCAACAAAATCCTAGAAACTGGAAAGATCCCAGAAATATAGAATATGTATTAATGCCCGTCCGGTCCTTAAGCGCAAAGATCCCCAAGCGACCGCAAGATTTTAGACCTATTACCATCAGCTGTCGGTTCCTTAAGATATTTGAGAACGTAATTATGCAGCCATTTCATACCACTCTTTCAACAACAGGTCCCGGTATCTTCACACAGTGATCAAGGGGGGAAATCTACAAATAGCAACATCATGGACACCCTTATAAGAGTCCAGAAAGTTCTTGACTACAGAATACAACTTGATGTATTTTCTTTGATCTAAAAGCAGCCTATGACAGAATAGACATAACAGCTGTAATCTCCATTCTCTATAATTACTTCAATATCGCCGACAATACTCAATATAATTAAATCAATCCTGGAGCCTAAACATGTCATCATCTGACATCATCCCTTAGGACATATACCAAAATATGTCCTAATAATAAGGGTGTTCACAAGGGGAGATCGTATTCTTAATCCTGTTCGCCGCAGTCCTAAAGCCCTTCCTGGCATTGGAAACTGACTTCCAGTCATACGATGATGACCTGACACTTTATCTCACAAAATCAGGTTCTATTTGCCAAATAAAAAAATCCATCAACTTGAAAAATATCTGGCCTCAATCAGACTAGAGGTAAACCAAGCAAAGACAGCTCAAATGTCTTTCACCTGGAAGAAGTTAAGCAATGATGTCAATATCAAGATTAAAGGATTACCCATTCCTTAAGATATTTGAGAAAATAATGATCCGGGGTTTTCTATGGGATGAAGGGTTGACATCCGAAACTCACATCCTGAACACAAACATGTTCTCTGCAATGGGCAATCCGCCAGAAACTAACTGGGATATATGATGCTGGATTAATCAGGAAATACGTCCTCCGATCCCACACCTCTTTATGTAGCAAATATATGGTCCTGTGCCCTTACGACACATTTAAACAAGTTTCTTAGCTCTGAATACTGGCCCCAGAAATGGCTCAACCAGCGGATTGGCAATCAGTACTCTATTTCTAGGGTCCAAGTCTGCATTAATTTTGAAATCGCCCCATGGGAACAACAGATTTTGGTGATTAGTCTGGTCTTACTAATCACAGAACACCTCAATGCCCCATATTAAACTCGCCGAATTTCTGGAAGAAATTGTAAGATCCTAGACTAGACTAACGCTAAGAAACAATTTTAACAACCTCAAAGGTCTGAGACGGATGATTGCCGGAAACACGGTAAATTTGATTAATAATCTGGCCATTGATCTCGAAACATAATTCCACTGGAAAGCATACAGACATCACAAACTAATGGAGCATATACAAGTTTAACGTTATGACTTCAAGGACATCATCTGAAGGAAAATCAGATGCAAAAGCTACCCATGATAGGATAAATATAAAATACAACAAAATAAAGCCTGATCTCCACTGTCTGTGTCTAAGACATTAAAAGACACATGACATAGCAAACCGAGATAGAAAGGAACAGAAACCGTGGACGACAACCCTGTGATGAACCGTTGAGACTTAACCAAAGAGTAATAAACATATACTACTACTAATAGTAATAATAGTGTCCGCGTGGGTAGTACAGTTGGTAGGATCGTCGTCCTCCCATACCGGGTGAAAAAGGCTTGAGTTCGAGTCCCGTCGATGACATGAGGAATTTTTATGGTAATTTTTCACAAAGTGGAAGAATTAATCGGTCTCAGACGAGGGTAGAATGGTTTTTTTTTTCCGGAAACTCCAATTTTTCGTCCAGCAAACAGAAAATCGACCACAGAATACAAGCAATTTGCAAACAATATACACAGAGCAACATGGCCTTAGTCGTTGATGCTCTTAAATCCATACAACAACAACAACAACAACCATTCCTAACACGTGGACAGCAGGTATGGTTAATTTTTCCCAAATGCTAGTGTCTGCGTTCTTTTCACAATAGAGTATACTCAAATATCTAACATGGACTCCCGAAAAAAACAATTGGGTTACTTTGTAATTCAGATTATCCAACTTTTTATTTTTCTAGAAATATTCTCTTTTCTTCTTAATGTTTTAAAGGAATCTTTAAAATCAGAACACGCTCATATTAATATACAAAAGTTGTTTGATGCACGAGTATCTAACTTGATAAGTTTTTTAACATTTTCGTTATTGTTTGAATTCCTGTATTTGATTAACCTTGTATTTCCTTGTATTTGATTAGCCCTTCAGTACTGAAGGGTTAACCAAATACAAGATCCCCCTGATGCTTTTAATACGTGAGGAAAATTCAGTATCGTTGGAGAATTCATGCGATCCAGAGATTATAAACACTGCTTAGACCGAAGGAGAAATCAATTTAGTTGTTTACTGTCTGTTTGCTATCGGATTTACAGTGTTTATTTGTAGTAGTTGCTAGGTGAAGTCATGTGATCAATCGTCTAGTGTTTCAGTGCTATTCATTTTCCAAACTTGATGGAAAAAAAAGTAATTCCTTAATTTTTTGGATGAGCGAATACTAAGTATCTTCTTCAAATTACTTGGATATAAATAAATGGGATAATTTACTGGACGTAGTCGAAATATGAGGAAAAGGTGAGTGACATTCTCTGCATGTTCTGATATGTTAGATCAAAAATCAATACCTTCTTTCTTCTATGAAGGCGATCACGTGTAAACTGTCCACGCGGTAACACGGTGGATATCATCACCGTCCTCCACCACACAGGGTGTAAAAGGCCTGATTTCGAATCTGTCCGTGATGCCGGGAATTTTGGGGAAATTTATGGAACTCTGTGGATCTCTTAAAATAAATTTCAAATCAAATATCCAAACCCTGCGTTAACTGCCATCATAAACTATCCAAGAAATTTTGTATCGCATTTTGTTATTTCTGCTATTGCCTGCATACTTTTAAACCTGTCCAAACATGCCTCTGACTTGCGCTGATTTCGACATTCACGAATCCAAGAATGAATTCTGACTTATACACACGTAAACCATGGGTCGACATGGACAGCTATTTACAGCTCCTTGGAGGAGGGCACTGGATGATGATACAGAACATATACGGGAAGCATCAGAAGTAGAAATACCGATTGCAGCAGATATAGGCGAGTCAACTTTATTATGGTTTCATAGGTGCATACAAGGAAAAAGGGTGCAGGAAATGGCCAGGTTGTTGATATGGGCACTGCTGTAACTTTGATTAGTGGGGCAGGGTCTCTATGGTAAGGAAACTACTTTCTGCATTTTTTTCTATCAAAAACTTGTCCATGTCGGCATCAATTTTGCTGAGCGTGTCGAGCATTTCGTTCTGAAGGAATATTGGAGTCGAAATGCATTGGAGTTGAAATGAGGTGGGATTCGATTAGCATTTTGGCCGTGAATATTTTCCTTTCATTAATAAAGGAGGACAACCTTCTGATTGGCAATCGGTTGCCATTTCAGTGGTATTGATCCCGGGATTGCAATGGAGTTTGACCCACTTCGGTAGCCAGTACTCTCCCTAAATTATCTTAATTTTAGTGGGGTCCGCTCAGGTAGCACAGTGATGAACACAACCCCTTGAGGGTTGTGTTTATAATATTCGTGATTAGGAGATTGTCTTTGTGGGTGATCTTGTTAAGAGCTTGAGTTCGTCAACGTAGCAGACTATCTTTGATGAGACCAATGGTGCTCCAGGTGTCCTGTCCGGGTTTGAACAGGACACCTGGAGAACTCCTTGAGGAACACCTGAAGCAGTTTAGAAAATTCTGCAGCAAACTCTGTTTCAATCATCAAATATGTAAAACTTCACAAAATGGTATCTGTTTTTCTAACAACCAGTATACATTAATTGGTGCTATAAATCTTGAAAATCATTAATTCTTCATTTTAAAGTGTATATAAAATCGAGCGAACTTCAGAAGGAATAAATAAGTTTGTTCGAGTCACCATGATTTTGAATTTGGAAGACCCTAGGAAGCGCAAGGTTTTTAAGGACCCCTCACGTTTTAAACCTTCATCACGACGTTATGTGAAAAGTTATGAAAATTAAAAAAAATTGAAAATCAAAAATCATTACCAAAGAAAAATTTCCCTTCTTACTTTAAGAGTACAGTATGAGCCATGAAAAAATTATCAGTTTACTTAAAACTGACAGTCTTGTATTGAATATGCATTTGGAGTGTTGCAGAGTCTGTCTAGAGCATTTGAAAATATTTTATCACCCATTTCTTGATACTTATAGTGCGATAAATCTAAAATTATCGTCCTATGCAGTAAAATTTCAGAACTGGCAAAACCGTGACAGCATTTTCTGCATAAAATTCATGATTTCTCCTGGGAGAAGGTAAACAAGTAGGTTAAGATGGTAGCAGAATTACCCATGTGTACACCAACAGAATAAGCTGACAGAGTGGAAGTGAGGGGAGCTACAGATATGTAAATCTTTACCCAACTGATTATCTATTTATGGGAAGTTTGCTTTCATATTATTTATTTCATATTATTATCTTCCTCAACTTTTGAGGAAGTTAATCCTGTCAGTTGCTTATCCCCTTAGGCAAACGAATAGATACTGAGTGGAAGGAAGTCAAGCGATATCAAATGTTTGCCTTTTTCACTTAAATTTCTTTTACGGCGCTACGGCAACTGGCGATTGTTGTGCAAAGAGACAGTCACTTCAATGGCCGGCCCCTGAGGCACCTTAGCTGAGAGGAAACAGGAAGTGTATGCGTAGCATGAAGACGATGGCACTGCAGCGTCGACCTCCCCCAGTCGCGTACAGGTGAGAGCGGCAAAGTGTCAGATGAAGCCGGCAACTTGACACGTCTAATCTCATGGGAAGCGAATCACGCTGATGGAGAGTCCGGTAGGATATTAAAGAGATTGCGGGAGTCATTACCTCTATACCGATCTTAGCTCGAAGGGTAGCAGTGATACTTCACACAGGAAAGCAGGTGTAGGGGCAAATTCTTGTGACGAAATTAAGGAAATAGCGGCAGTCATGAAACTTCACTCATGTAACTCACAGTTGACACTGAAAAGCGCCATTTCAACGTGTTATGTTTTCTTTCATATATATTTTATATTTTATGGATGAAATGCGACCTTCTCCTTTGGGAGACTGCAAAGAAATCCAAAGCCATCATCGAAAGATTGACGTCAATACCTTAAAAGAATTTCATAAACACATGGATGGAATGGGGAAGGTGATTGGGGAGGTTTAGGAGCATCAGCGACTAAGGCTATATTGATCTGTGTATGTTGTCTGTAAATTGAATGTGTTCTGAGATCAATTTTCTGTTTTCTGAACGAAAAACCCAATTTCCCAGGAGAAGAATTATGCTACCATCGCTTGAGACCTAATAACTCGGCCACGTTGTGGAAAAGGTCCATAAAATTCCTCACATCATCGATGGGACTGGAACTTGGGTCTTTTCCACCCGATGGGGGGGGGGAAAGAACGGCGATTCTTCCAACTGTGCTACCCACGAGGGCTATGGGGAATGGTGATCGACCACAGTAATCATTATGTATATCAAGGATGGGCATTAAGAAGAACACAATATAAAAAAACTTAATAAATATATTTTATTTAGTTAGGGTTAACAAGCTCTGTTTACTTATTAAAAAAGCTTATCTTTCTTTCTATTGATTGTCAAAATAAAATAAAATATCTGAAGTGTAAATGGCATTATTTGTAAAATATATTGAAAGAAAAAATTATAAACATATTAATTTATTAGCAATTTCTCGTAAAGTGTAAAACTGTGAGTATTCATGATCTACTATTCATGGTCTTGTTTTCACTGGTAGTTTTCCACAACAAAATTCATGGAACAAGTCCACTCATCTATACCTAACATCACCCTCGTGGTAGCGCAGTTGGTAGAATCGCCGTCCTCCCATACAATGGGTGGAAAAGGCCCGAGTTCAAGTCCCCGTCGATGAGGTGAGGAAGTTTTATGGGCATTTTTCATAAGTTAAATTAGCTTATGTTATATTAAACTCCAAAACAACTAAGGCTATGAGGTATTAGTAAAGGGACCCAAAAAGCCCGTAAACCCAAATTTATTCTTTAGGGTAAAGGAACCCTATTATCTAAATTTTTGAAAAAAAATTAAAATCAAAACGGCAGGAAAATCACACAATACGCAATTGAAGGCCACTCTGCAACTACAAGAACTGGGTTTGGTTGAAACTTCCAGAATATGGAAGTTCTAACTGAACCTTGTTATCTGAAAGAGCTTGGAGGTTCTGAGGTTTGATAATTTCTGTTACCAGTTTGACATATTTGTGGACAATGTATGGCACAAATCTTCTTGAGATTATCCTTTTAATCGTACGTAATGGTTGTAAGAGTATCAAAGAAAATACAAAATGAAAGTCAGTGGTATCCTGATGCTATAAAGATGCATTTTGAAATATTAAAAACATATTACTTGTTCCTATAAGCCACACACTTAGCTAGGTTCTCTTTGCAGAAAATGCGTGCGTCGATAAGAGCACGAATTGTAAGTTGTACTGATTTGCAAAAAAAAATGAATTAATGAATTCTGAGAGGATTTTCATGCCGCTAGACATATTCAAGTAAGTTATTTGGTGATTAAGTTCATACGAGTTGCTTCTAACACATCATCTATGTAGCCCAGTCCAGTCATCTGAAAGCAAAATCCGACTCTCGTATCTCATAAGATTAAGAAGCAGTAGTAGTAATAGAAAATGCTGGAAGAAAGCAAGATTATGCAGCATCAGCCAAAAAAAAAAAAAAAAAAACCTACACAGTCCACTCATCCGTACCCTCGAAGAATCTGTCTAGGTCTTCCTTGAATTTATTCAACTCATCTACTTCCAGAACAACAGCTGGAAGCCTACTCCAATGATCAACCACCTGCTGGCGGAAGGCAAACATCGCATATGTATCCTGGAACCATCCTTCCTCAACTGGAATTTATGTCCCTTCATGCAATTGGAAGAATACCATTAACATTCAACTTACTCAATCTATTAAAGGTTTTAAACACCTCGATCAGATCTCCCCGCAGTTGCCTGGTCTCCAGACGCTCCAATTTGCAGAACTTCTGGATAAGAGCACTCCTTTGTTCCCAATCTGGTTCTCCTTCTCTGCACTCGTTCTAGCAGTTCTACATCCTCCTAAAGTGAGGCCTCCAGACCAGTATACAGTACTCAAGGTGTGGCCTAACCATGGCCTTATACAAAGGGATAATTACCTCCTTATCCTTGCTAGCAAAGTTTCTGTATATCATTGACAAAATGAGCTCCTCCATTAGCTCTCCTAGTACAATGTCTGCACTGTTCAGGAAATTTCATGTCTGACTGTACAATTACCCCCAGGTCTTTTTCATTCTTCACTACCCTGAGTATCACACAGTTGATAAGTTACTCTGGGTCACTGCTGTCCATGAGCAGTACTTTGTATGTGTTAATGTTAAACTACAACTGCTTTTTCTCAGCCCATCGATCCACTTTTCCTAGATCTTGTTGCAGTAGCTTACCCTTGAAGTTAAAATAGTTAACGTTGTTGACGATAAACTAACAAACATTGGGTTTATTTTCGAATTAATAAATAAATGAATAAAACAAATATTAAGGGAAGAAATTTATTTCTGTTAAGAGACAGACTTTAAGAAATACGAAGTAACTTAGGAAAACAGGAAGATAAAAGCGCATATGAAAGATAAAGGAGACTGTAAAAGGAAAAAAATGCTCAATGTACTCGTATATCCCTTATTGAGAAACTTTCTTGGCGTCACTATCAAGTTCTAACTTTTAGTTGGTCTATGATCGAAAAGAGTTTTCTTCGTTTTAGAGCTTTAATAAGTTTTCATATTCAATGGACGAACTTGAAACTACGCATTCTTTGAGCGTCATGGAATCCATTATCCCTCTGTCCAAACCAGCTGCATCCTTACAAAAGCTCCTTCTCGTAGAGTGGTTCAGCGGTTTCTGAATTACGGCTCTGTTTTGGTCACAAATATTTTTAATATCTTTCTCTGACAGATTTTTCAGGAGGCTGCTAATTTGGATTTGTGGTGAGGAAAGAACGGTCTCTAAATATTTCGATATCCTTATCAATCCGATTATGACTGCAGTGAGGAGGATTTCTTATAATTGGTTAAATAACCACGAAGACGTTAAGTTAATAAAATTACTCGATTACTTCCCTCATATTATGAGAGAAACGCTACAGTAGATGGCAAACCAATCTCTGTACATTAAAATGTCCAGAATGTTTTAATCATATAAGGATCACTTTCATTATGTGGATAACCGGATGATTTTTAAGATGGCTGTACAATGGCATCGCGCACAAAAAAAAAAAGAAGTGTAATATAAAATAAAAATGCAAACAACTAATAATTATTTGATGGAATTAATTCAAAACCGAATTTAAAAGAATGTTTGTAAGAACTTCAATCTGTAATTGATTTCCAATGTATTCATAGATTTAGTGAAATTTTTTTCTGTACTAATAGGGTTTTAGGAGCAACAGCAACTAAAGCCATATTGCTTCGTGTATAATGTCTGTAAACTGCGTGTGTTCTGTGGTCAATTTTCTGTTTGTTGGACGAAAAACCATGCTACCCTCTGCTGAGACCGACTAACTCAGCCACGTTATGAAAAAGGCCCATAAAAATTCCTCCAGTCATTTCTCAAGACGGGACTCGAACTCAGGTCTTTTCCACCAGGTGCGGGGAGGACGCGATTCTACCAATTTAAAATGAATTAATTCTTTTATTATCAGAGTAATTATAATAAATAATTACAAAAAATTATAATAAATGTTGAAAATTCTTCTTAATTACATTAACGGACTCTTTTCATCATATTCAACGACACCGTTTCCAATGTTCGAATATCTATTCACAATTTTGTTCTGTGTGTGTTGCCTTTCAGTTTCTCCAGTGCGTGGGGATTATTTTTATACGATTCAATAAATAATAATTCAGTGAGGTTATTTCTGGAGATCTTGGAGGGGGCATAAATTTTTAGAAATAAGACAATCATCAAAAATGTCTCTCAGCATTTCTTCAGTTTCACTGGATGCGTGATAAAGTTGCTCCGTCCTTTTGAAACCAAAAAAATAATGTTCATTGTCGAGTGGCCCAATAAACTGTTGTATTAAATCCTGGTATACGTTTCCATCAACTATGCTCTCGAGGAAAAGAAGTCCAATCATTCGGCAACGTGAAATGGTATACCACACCCTAATTTTTCGACAATTTAAGGGCATTTCATGGAAACATGAGGAATTTCATTACTCCATATCTTTTTGTTTTGACTCTTGAGGTAACTACCTAAGTGTAACCGAGCAGACCAAAGACCGCTAGGAGAAGACATCGTTTCCACTCTTCCTGCATCTATCAACCCGACATAATAGATTTAAGGAGGTTTGATTGGATTGCACAAAAAGTCATTTCTTTGACGGATTCATTGTGACATACTTCACTTAAAAACGCAAAGAGCAGTTTGATTAATCCAATAGTTGGCACAGCACCGTTCTGATCTTCCATTCTATGCGCAAGCATGCGTTCTTAAAACGGAATTGTTTACATTAAGGACCAATTCGATCTATTTCCCTGAGGCTCTTTCTGGCAGAATAATGAAAGTCTGATATTCACATCATCTCTAGCCAACAGAGCATTTCAAGAACCACTTGGAGTTTCAGGATTTGAAGAGGGAGAGAGGGAGATACGCGTGGTTGAGTAACTGAACAGTCTTCAGTTGTTAGCCGACAAAGGCAAATATAAGGCAAGGACACAAGGAGGAATTGCGCTTGAATTCCGTGAAATTGGCTCTGACTGTCATGTGCAATTTTCCTTTTGCTTTACAATTGCACCCATTCGATTTGTTCAGCGAAGATACTCTCATATCTGCGAATTCGAGGTAATCAAGCATGCTGCCGATTGAAAGGATGAATGGACCTAGAAATTCTTAAGGTCAGTGCTGCCTCTAGGCTAAAACCCAACAAGTTCTCCATAATATTGTGTTCTGTACTTTTGTCTCTAGCTCAGAATTAAATATAAATCTCGAGACGTACTCCAACCGTGCACATGACCATGGCGGTCTACAGTCTACGTGAATGACGTATGAGTTCTCAAAGAGATGAATGGCCCTTTTGTGACACATCTTTATTGTTGAAGATTATTATAATGTCTTGAATGTTTTAGATTGGCATTTACAGGCTCTCCCGTCCATATAAATCAACATTATTTTGTCTCACTTGATCGTTTTAGAGAGAGAGAGAGAGAGAGAGAGAGAGACGTCCTAGTCAACTTCGACGGTAAGAAACTCTTCATTGTCTGTCAGAGTGTTTTAGAATCTCAAAGGAAATCGTCTGGAAAGTTTTCTTTCCAAGAAGATATGGAATGTCATAAGTGCTCAAAAAGTGCATAAAACTTCTGAAGCTCCAAGCTTATCGCATTTGAGTTATACAAGAAAAGGAGTATATATATCCATTTAGGGCTAAAAATAACGGGAATCTGCAAGGACTGTGTATCTATTCGCGTGCGTTTAGATATGGTTTGAGTTTATCAGTAAATTTTTGTAAGTATATTCTTGGAATAATAGGAAATTAATACAGTAGAACCTCATAAATTCATTTTCGGAGAAGCAGCATGTGATGGATTTTTGAAGGTTGCATTGCAGCCTCTGTATTCTGGGATATTCCTTATTTTCATTAGATAATACAATATCTCTGATCTTTATAATCTTCACAGAACAATGGTTGCCATCAATAATTTAAAATGGTAACATGGTAACCCATACTGTCGGAATGGTCCAGTGGGTAAAGTACTTACCAAAGAAACAAAGTTCATGGATTCGTCATACTGCGAATTTACGACCGCTTAAGGGTTTCGGGGGGATTCTCCAATTGCACATTTGCCAAAAACTTAGCGTATTAATTCACCCGCTATCATTTTAATTGAGACCAGTAAGCGGAGGATGAGGATCCATTCTGAGACTTTTCTGTAGTTTAGAAGGTCAGTAATGTCTGAAGTGTGTGAGGGGGTAGAAGTTTATGCTTGAAGAGGACCCAACAAAGAAGCCAGTACTCATCAAACGAGATGGCTTTTAGCGTGATTTTCGTTGCTGACGCCCAGATAATCAGGAAACGTAATAAACGGGAAATTAAATGCTTCTTCTAAACTTTCAGTTATCTCAGGATTCCTTCACATACTCTGGGTCTACTTTATTATAAAAATGATGCATATTTTTATGACCATAGGCAAAACAAAGTAAAAAATACTGATGCCTTGTTGTTGTTGGGTTTTAATTGAGACCAGTAAGCGGAGGATGAGGATCCAAGTATTAGAACGGGGCATCAGCAACTAAGGTATTAGGGGGGCCAGCAACTAAGACCATGTTGCTCCGTGTATATTTTCTGTAAAAAATGTGTATGTTCTGAGGTCGATCTTCTGTTTTATGGATGAAAAACCAAGTTTTCGGGAGAAAAAACCATACTGTCCTCATCTGTGACTGAATAACTCATAAACGTTGTGAAAAAGACTCAAACATTCCTTCTGTCATCGAGGAGATTCGAACTCAGGTCTTTTCCAGCTGATGTGGGGGAGGATGCCTTGTATCGGAAATATACGTTGGAGAACGACACCTTATTTCTATGCAGTATGTCCACTATGTTATTTATGTTTTAGTATTAGAACGATGGAAAGTTGTTTGGAAATTTAAACTAAGCTTACTGCAACACTATTTTTCTTCACGTATATTCCATATCAAGTATTTTTCGTGGAACACATTTGGCAGCTCGTGCCCTGGATGCGAGTTTCGTGCTGTCTCGCATCTGCTAGAAAGAAAAAAATTCATTAATATTTCATATGTCTGCACAGAGTTCTACTTTAACGACAGAAGGGTTTTGGTAGTTTAACATGTATACGTGTGTGTAGGCGCATTCTGTTAGTCTGCATTTTAGGTGTCACAGCGTTGATATCATCAGATGCGAAGTTGATGGTTAGACAGGACAGATTCTCTGAGTTGGCACTTTACCGGAACCCGTTAAATATTTATACAAGGAAATCATGCGCGAATGTTTCCTTCTGAGTGATTATATTCCAACTAAAACTATTTTGGTGATCAGTCACCTGGCAAGCAAATCACCAGGCACACCAATATCCAGCAAATCCTGTTTGTTACACTTTCCTGGTGTTGATCCAAAGCGACAAGAGATTAAGTTTGCAAATTAAATAATATCATATTCAACATAAAAATGAAGATATAGTTTGATAATTAAAGTGAACGGTGGGTGAGGGGGATTGCTAAGAACAAGAAGACCAAAGCATGTTGGTACAAGCGGTCTAAAATGGTAATTAATAATAATTATTGTTATATCCATTTACATCAACTCACCTGATACACTCTCTGACAGCTATCCGTTAGAAAGTGATTAAGAGTTCTAACTTTTGGATACAGATCAAATACAACATACTGTATAAGAGTATATATATACACTGCTCGACAAAATTAACCGAAATGGTAGAAAACATGTAACTCGAGGTGTAGTTCTGTTCTCTGATGAATCCCGTTTTAGCGTACAAACAGATTCTAGATGTTATTTTATCTGAAGACAGCGAGAATGCGGTACCATCCCTCCAACATTAGAGAAAGGGACAGACGGTGAATGCGCGGTGTTCTCGTGAGGGGCGGAAAAATTATCAATGGCCGCACCCTTCTTCATGTTTTTGAGAGGGGTACCATAACTACGCAGAAGTACAGAGAAAAAATCCTGGAACCCCCTATGGGTGACGTTTTCGGAGTGCGGTTGGCGCAGGTTTTCTTTTTATGCACGACAACGCCACTGCTCATGGAGCTCAAGTGGTGGAGGAATATCTTGAAACTGAAATATCCACTGACTACCGTGGCCAAAACGATCACAGAATTAAATCCGATCGATCTTATTTCTAAGGGTGAAGGGATCTTATTTCTAGTCGCCTTTTAAAAACATTCACTTAAAATGTCTGTAAAGCATTAAAATTCCTACTGCTTTCGACCAAGGAACATACGTTATCCTCTGTCAGATCCAGTACACTGCTAAACAAGTCTAGACGTGCCTGAAGATACTGTGGGCAGTCGAATAAAACATGTGGCCAAGTTTACAACCCCTTCAAGTGCAGTAAGGGTCTGGCTCAAGTTCATGTTCATATAACTTGGCTCTGAGGGAGCCATGTCCCGTTAATAAGTATGTTGTATTCATCGAAGGAGCAAACCAAGGATTTATTTCCTTGACGGCAGTAAAAGTCTACTTTTTATAAATTGCCTCGTAACTGTTCCATGTTCGCAGACATTCCACCTGTCCTGCCACACAGATGTCAGATGTTCGCACAATCTTTTCTTCTCTTGTTTGACCTCGTTCGCTGGATCAGATGTTATTCCCATTAGTTCCGAAGTCGACCTTTCCTAAGTCGACCTGTCATCCCCTTGAATACGATATACCGATCCAGGGTAATGGTTCCAGCTAAGACTTGCAATGCGTTGTTTGATACTGTTCTAGTGGAATTTAAAATAGATAATAACAGATCTTTGAAGAGAAATAAGTTTCATTTTCATTTAACCGTTATGACTTTATGACACCAAATGGTTGCTGCATATGAGACTATCGGCAGAAAAATTGTTTTATAATATAAAAACAAGATCCTTTTACTAAGTCCCTATTCTTTCCTTGATATTCTTATTACTGAGGCCTGATTTTATTTCTAAGTTTACGTACATGTGGTAGAAAGCTTAATTTATCATCGATTAGGATGTCTAAATATTGTTCTAGGATACATACGGGATTTGAGAGTTGTTTATTAAAATCTTAGGAGATCGATTATAGTCAAAATGAGCTTTGAAGGTAATAAAGTTGGTATTTTTTGGTGATATTTTTAGTTTGTTAAGTTTGGTCCATACAAATAGATCATTTAATATTTTATCTTCGAGTATCCACCTCGAACGGCCTTCAGCAACAAATACTAAGTCGTCGGCGTTAGCGATTTTCATAGCCCCCTCATGTTATTTTGTCATCCACTGATTTCTAAGGCTGCGTTCCAGAGGAGAGGCCCCAGTACCGACTCCTGAGGGCATCCTCTGGAAACAGTAGCTGAACACAGTAGGTGTTTTGCACAAATTCGAATGGATCTGACTTGGAAGTAGGACCTGATGACTCTTAAATATAGTTGTCACATCTTGCCAAGTGCCGTGACCCAAGGGCACTCTCCCAGCATGCAGTGTCAAAAGCGCCCTCAAAGTCAACAAACACTGCCACACCTACTTTGCTTGGGAGTTTCCCACATAGTTCTTCAGGGTGGCAATGGCATATTCTGTTGAAGAACTTTTTTTAACCGATTAATCGAACATAGTGGTTATCCTGTAACATTTTTTGTATTCTTGGAGAGAGAGAGAGAGAGAGGAGCCTTTCAAAAAGTTTCTCCAAGTTTGCCAATAGGGAGATTGGTCTGTATTGCCCTGGTATCAAATGTCGACTTCCCAGGCTTATGTAAAACTTTAAGTAGGGCAATCTTCCACAGTCGTGGAAAGACTCTCTCAATATAACACTTGTTAATGAGATTGAGGAGAATATCAGGATGACGAGGTAGGATCTGGCGGTGAGAATTTGTTCAATGGGGATGAAGGTACCCAGCCATATCCTTGAGAACATCCCCCAAACCATGATACCACCGCTGCCTGCCTGTTTCCATGCTGTTTTGGTTACAACTGTTAACCTGCTCGCCTTTGAATATGCACCCATTCATAGACATGAGAGAGGTGGAACCTTGATTCATCAGACCAGACAACTCTTTTCCAGTCGATCAACGTCCAGGAAAGGTCCACCCGCAACAGCTTCAGGGGGAGGTTTCGACAACTGTCGGTCAGTACGGGCACATGAACAGATGGTTTACTCCTCAAGAGTATCCAATACCAACCGCCGTTCATCTCGACTGTCAACCAGTGGTGATATTCCTATCCCGGCACGTTGGGTGATTGGATGTTCCTCTTCGGACCATTCTAATTGTTATTTAATTTGTCTTATAATACTGTATATTTACATTGTCACTGGAGTTAGCTGAAATGTATATTATTGAAATTAAAAAATAAAAATCTTCAGAAATTAAGTTTACAAGATTAAGGAAAAACAAAAATCCGCCTCCTAAACCCTTAATCTAATCTTCCTTTAATCATCTAAATTTAAATTATAAATTACATAACACTAATATAAAAAATTATCCAGGGGAGAGAACAGAAAGTTCCTTCTCTTTGACTACGTTTTCCAGCAGTTTAATTTGCTGTAAATACAATTTATTCCTGCATCAGTTGTCTTTATGAACACTCAAGAACGTTCCACTGGAATATTTTCACGTTTTTTGTGAACTATAATCAGTTTAAAACTACATATAAAGTGTACAGTACTTCAGTTATTCTACTTAAGTGGGAAACTAGTGAGTTAAGAATTTCTTTTGTTGCAAATGTCTTATTAGGGAAACCACTACAATCGTCCGCATTGCTGGTGGCCTCTTACTTTTGTTCCATTTAATCTATCCATCTCCTTTCATTAGCCTGAGCACATAAAAGAATTGTAGTTCCTTTTCACTTTCCAGATTGCGGTATATTTTAAATCTCATTTAGACTTTCAGAAGCATGTAAAGCAAATCTCATTTTACTTTCAAGTGCGTTTTTATGCTGATATTCTGAGTACCTCTCCCCCTCCCACATGTCTACTTTGATGAAAATAAACTAATTTATGAGAAAAACTACAAAATTGGATCGCGGTTACGTCTACTGGGAACATCTTTCTCCGACTAACTTACTTTATTATCGTAAGATTCATTTCTTCTGCTTCAAGTAACATCTTCATAACATCTGCTTCAAGTAACAGTAGTCAGTCTCGCTTAGATCCTTTCTAAATTGATGCACAATTCCAAATTGAATATGGTGTGCTATCTCCCCCGAGGATTGCAATTCTATAAATCAAGAAAATGACATTGAAATGGAAAAGAGAATTTCTTTCTCTTTTCCAGAAGTTCATTCGTTTTCATGACCTTTTTATTTTGTAAACTCGAAGGACTCATATATATCTATAAATCTTATATATCTTTGTTCTTTTTTCCTAGGAACCAGTTTATTGATTTTATCACGACGTCTGGTCACATGAGAAAAACATTTTGCGATTTGTTGTAAATAATTTCTTCAAGCTAATAACCATCCTCCTAGTTCGCTCCTTGTAGCATTCACATTGTACCAATGTTTGATTTTCTTTCTTAAGGTCTGGAGGAAAAGAAAGAAAGTCCGTTGTTGTTGTAGTAGGGTTTTAGGAGTATCACATACAAAGGCCATATTGCTCCAGGTATATTGTCTGTAAATTGTATGTCTTTTCAGATCGATTTTATATTTTCTGAATGAAAAACTCCAATTCCTTGAGAGAAAATCAACCTGCCTGAGACCGATTAACTGGGCCACGTTGTTAAAACGACCCATTAAAATTCCTCGCGCCATCGACGGAACTGGAACTGAGGTCTTTACTAGACGGTGTGGGAGGATGGCGATCCTGCTAACTGTGCTACCTACGAGGGCAAGAAAGTCTGTCTCATTATGCAAAACAAAGTTGCAAATCCCTGACGAGGTGCTGTATATTTATTTCCGAAAGTGAGGAGAATTGTTGTAGGGTTTTAGGCACATCAGCGATTTAGGCAATATTGTGCCTATATTGTCTGTAAAAAAATGTGTATGCGTTTTGTGGTTGATTTTTCTGTTTGCTGGACGAAAAACCCGAGTTTCCTGGAGAAAAAATCATAATACTCTCGCCTAAGACTAAATAACTTAACCAAAATATGAAAAACGCCCAGGGAAACTCATCATGTCATCGAGAAAATTCGAACCCGGGTCTTTACCACCCGAAGTGGGAGGACGGCGATTCTACCAACTCGTCTTTCGTAGTAGTAATTCAGTGATCTTTTAATTCTTTTATCTCTCATTAACAAAATTTTAATTCTTAAAGCAGAATTAAATTCATCTTGATATGATGTTAAAATATAAATATTTTCGTAATTTCTTTGTCCAAAAAGATTATTTCAGCTCCCTTTTAGAGATGGATGGATTCTGTGAAAAACTGGTTGCTATAAATGTCATCTTTCTAAAACAAATATTGAATAGAACCAGGATAAAACCCATATTTTAAGATGTAGCGCAACAGGTCACAAAATATAATAACATCTTACTGGCCATATAACAATTTTTAGTCTAGAATTTACTTTGGATCCATGTATAAGAAAAATATTAAATAAAACTCCATTCCTTTGAATAAAACCTGCATCTATGAAGCTAAGATCTCCCGTGTGCCACATTTTCTGTTCCTTTCAAGCAGAAAACTTCTCGGGTGTGATTCTTTCAACAGGACTGTAAGTACCAAGACCAAGATTACACAGACCAGTAGTTTGGATGAATACAGCGGTTTTCTTATAGCTTCAGAACACAAACATGCAGCAAAACTGGAAGGATTGTGATCGTGAAACAAGATTCTATAGTGTACATGAAAAACAAATTTTGCAGTTCAAGTTATGCTCAAAATTGAATCTTTCCTCCTCTTTTACCTGGAACTTATGAATGTTTATTAAAATGACATCACATCGATAATTCCAAAATAATTGCTAAATAAATGCTTCTACTGTCTAACTTCAATAACACTTTGTAAACTATAATCTGACAGCAATTGACTGATGGTCCTTCAAAACAAAACCAAAAAAAAAAAAACATAAAAATTAATTCAACCTCGTCCGAACCGTTTGCCAACCGTGTTAGGACATTAATGCAGGAATTCTTGAGTAAATGCATTTGCATACGACTCAGAGTTGTTGGCTTCATATCGGATACACCTCACGTAGCACTAAGGGCCGGCGCGTATGAATATTTATAAGTTTCTATGCGTGAAGAACGTGAATTTTAACAAAGCGGCTAACGGTAGCAATAGTTTAACAAGTTTTAGCAGTGCTGTTTTCTCAAGTTCAGTAGATTATCTTATTTCAGAATTTTTAAGTGATCATTTGATTGTCAGCCATTATTTTTTTCTGATGCTTTAGATTAAAGCGACTAATGAGATGTTTTATAAAGTTCTCTTAACATTTCGAATGGATGATTTTCAGCTTTGTTATACAGTTTAAAAGGAACCTAAGTTCCACTTAAGTACAGTAGTTACTGATAATTTATATAAAATACTGCCTGGCTACTCACTTCTTTATCAGGGGGCAACGAGTCCAAAGCTATTAAAGACGTTTAGGTTCGAATCAAGCCATCGTTACAACACCTTTCATATCCATTGTTGTTGTTGTTGTTGTAATACAGTTTTAGGAGCATCAGCGACTAAGGCTATATTGCTCTTTGTATATTGTCTCTAAATTGGGTGTGTTCTGTGGTCGATTTTCTGTTTGCTGGACGAAAAACCCGAGTTTCCGGGAGAAAAAACCATGCTACCCTCACCTGAGACCGACTAACTGAGCCACGTTGTTAAAAACGCCAATAAAAAATTCCTCAATTCACCGACGAGATTAGAACTCAGGTCTGTTTCCCCGGTGTAGGAGTAAGGCGACCCTACCAACTGTGCTACCTATGAGGGCTATTGATGAAATAGTGGATAAAGTAGCAGGCTCATTTGAATTAATACAGAACTTTATTTCCTTTCTACAGGATGGAATCGGAATGCTTCCTCCGGTATGGATGTTGAGGTTGCCCAATATATTTTTAACACGAAGTATAAATAGTGCGATATGATTCAAGTAATTGAGTCGCCTTAAAAACTAAATTTAATTTATTCTGTCCTATCAGAAGTCATACATTCACAGTAATGGAAGATCAGTCTGCGCATGTATCACAGTGGTATCCCCACTCTCCTCCGCACAGCGGGTGGAAAAGGCCCGGGTTCGAATCCCGTCGATGATGCGAGGAACTTTAATGGGCTTTTTTCACTCCGTGGGTGAGTTAGTCGGGGTCAGGCGTAGTAGCAAGGTCTTTTTCCCCAGAAACTGGGGGTTTTTTTCGTCCAGCAAAACAGGCAAATCGACCAGAGAATACACGCAATATACAGACAAAATACATACACGGGTATGTAAGTAAATACGGGTGGCCCTAATATAATAATTTGAATTTTTTATTTTTATTTATTTATTTTTTTGAATGGAAAGTTTATACAGTAATGATCCTGTTGAAAGTCCGACAGTGATACGCAACATTTGATAGGATACTCCATTCCCTTATTTATTAATAAAATGAACTATAATATAAAAAAAAAAATAGAAAAAAGAAAACAGGTACAAGGGGCTGTTTGAAAGGTCTCAGAATGACCGAAGGGCGACTTTGTAACAGGCATGATCAAGACTGTTTAACGGGTGTAAGAAGAAGGGATATAACAATAATGATATATGATTCCTCCTAGAAGTTATCTGTACAAGTGACAGGATGTAGTTTCCCTGCATGGTAAGGACTCTGGACCTGCAATCCAATTTTATGACGCTAAAGTCCTCAAACCAGCCCCTAACAATTCGAGCAGTATGATATGGAGCGTTGACCTGCAGATGTGGGCATTAGCCTTCCCCGACGTGCTGCTACAAAGTAACGCATTCTTGTCCAGGACGTCTAGACAAACCTCAGCATTCATAATTTTGTACAAAACAGCCAGTGGTCTATGGCAGCAATGAAAAAAGGCTACAGGCCATCACGTTGTCAGGACTCTGGTAACTGGTACACCGGTTACCAGAGTCTGAAAACAGGTACTGGGACTCGTCATTCCAAACATAGCTTGGAAACACGGCATTCTTGGACCATTGGTGTATGGTCCAAGAATGCCGGGCCTTACGCCAAGCTAGATGGCGTCTAGCATTAGTAGGGGAGGTTGGTGGCTTAGGGACAGCTGCCCAATCGTAGTAATCATATCATGCAGCGTCCTGCTCACGGCACTGCGCAAACATGTGTTCCAATCGTTCCCCTGACCACTCATACGTGCTGCGACAACGGGAGTAGAATACAGCGCCTTAAACTGTCAAAGTACCCTTTTCAGAAATTAAAACCTGTGCCTTTACCTTTAAGTAGCCCTCTTGGGTAACACAGTCGGTAGGAATGTCGTCCTCCCCACAAGGGTGGAAAAGACCTGAGTTCGAATCCCGTTGATGACGGGAGGAATTTTTATGGGTCTTTTTCACAAAGTGGCTGAGTTAGTTGGTTTCAGACGAGAGTAGCCTGGTTTTTCTCACAGAAACTGGGATTTTTCGTCCAGCAAAGAGAAAAGTTACCTCAGAACACATGCAATTTACAGACAGTATACACAGAGCAACATGGCCTTAGTTGCCGATGCTCCTAATACCGAACCTTTAACTACTGCAACATCTTTCATCATCCAGCTGACGATTGCATGATCACTTCCTGAGAATGATTCCTATACTTTAAGACCTGTGATGTCATCTGAAACGTTAGTAATGATAAGGTCAAGAATATTCTCCCCCTTGTATTTTCTCTGCCCCATGATGAGTTTTCTCCCACTTATTCCAACCAATTGTTGGCAGATTAAAGTCACCCGTAATAAGATATTCACATTTGCTTGCCCATTCCATCTGCATGAAAAGACTCTCTCGTCGTATTATTCACAGTATTCTGGTCTGTAGATTACTCCCACTCTCAAGCGTATGCTACCTGAGTTTACTCTTAGCATATGATCAAGATTCAGTTAAATCTTTACATTTTGTACTCCATTCTGATTTTTTTTATGGAATTAAAAAAGTTCATCTCAAACCATAGTTTTGGTGAGCAATTTCTTTTTAAATAATAGATACCGACTTTTTTCTGCACTTCATATGTTTGTTGAACTCAAATGTCATCCAAGAGCGTATGGACCAAGCTCCTTTTGGCATTGGAATTCTCCGTTTTCGCAGTGATCTCGGTAGCAAACAGAACCACATAAAATTTTCAGTACACTGCAGTTCACGTAGTTAAACTACAACAGCCTTTTATTGATGCAAGAGAGCGCTGGGTAACTAAGCAACAAATTGGTCAACAGACTTTGGGGTTTATTCTGATAGATGACGCTAAGTGTACACGAAAGATATTACATTTGCTGCGTAACGGTATCAACATAATACAGTAGTGCTTGAGGATCGACGCAGAGGAAGAGGAGGAGGAGGAGAGCGAAGAGGAAAGAGAGAAGGAAAATATTTGAGATGGTGCTCGTTTCTAAGATGCTAAGGTAACCAAGCTAACAATCTCCCTTTACATATAGGGAGATTGTTGGACCCATAATTAAATAGAGATTTCCACCCTAACTTTTCGGTCCATTATAAACATATAAAGCTTTATTATATACGAGGTGTGGCAATAAAGTTCCCCGAAATGGTGCGATAAAACGAACACAAAGTGAAGGAGATCAGAAATGGATTTATTTTTATTCTAAGTAATCACCACTTGACTGAATCAATACTGATTACAACGTTCTAAAAGTTTCTTCCTTTTTTTTAATCAAAACTCTAAGCACGCGAGGTATTAGAATCTATACTATTTACACTGCTCGACAAAATTAACAGAACACGGTAGAAAACGTGGTATAACTCGTGCAGCTTGCGATGAAGTGGGACAAAATTTGGTATGGTGATGTACCATAGATTAAAGATGAAATGAAAAGACAGCGAGAAATGTCGTACAGGTATAGAGGACATTTATAGGGGTTGTATAAGAATTACCAAAAAGATGCCATTACATAAATCGATACAAGATGCTCGAAAATATGGTCACATGACATCAGTACAGCGTATGATCCTCTCCAACCGATACACAGGCTGCGCGATATAAGGGTGTCTATGCATTGTACCTGTCCATCAACGCCCGCAAATTGTCAGATGGGTGGTCGTAGCATCGTATGTCCTTTTACAGTAAATCTCAAACATTCTCAATTGGGCTCAGATCGCATGGGTTCGTCGGCCATGGAAGGACGGAGAATTCATTTTCATATTCCTGGAACCACTTAGCAACCTGCCGGTCCTTGTGGTACGGTGCCTTGTCTTGCTGATAGACGCCAGAGTTGTGTGGATGCACTCCATCATGAAGTGGTGTGCTTGGTCGCGAGGATAGAAAGGTAGGCGTTGGCAGTTCTCATCGAACCGCTGCTTATCACTGATTACAGAATCCAGGGCATGCCACGAAAATAGTCGACATCGCATCACCACCTTCAGACTGTTGAGCACCGACAGTGCATTCATGTGCCATGTCCTCACGTTGCTTTCTACAAATGCGGATACGTCCATCAGCATGATATAGTCGGAAATGGGATTCAACAGAACAGGAGAAAGATTATCATATGTCGGTGATCCAGTTTTGGTATTGACATAGCCTACACGAGATAATGTGCAGCATATAGTAATAGTAGTCGTAACAGCTATATTTGGGCACAGTATCTCAAATGCGGTCTTACAGTTGCCAGGATAATGTTCGATAAATCATAGATAGGACACCATGGGCTTTCCTGGCTGCCTTAGCTGCTTAGAAAACTTCATATCTTCCCATATCGTAACTCCCAGATCCATTTTTCCTTCTTCTGTTCTTAATTCAACCCCGCCAAGTATAATTTATTTTGGAGTTGTTATTCCCCAAGTGACCTTGCATTTTACTTCATTAAAACATAATTTCCACTTCTCTGACCATCTTTGAAGTCTGCTCAAGTCATCCTGAAGGAGTGGTTAATGTCATTAATGTCATTAACCACTATACTGACCTTTACTTCTGCTGCAAATTTTGATATAAAGCCTTGTGTCCCATCGTCGACGTCGTTTATGAAAATCAGAAACAACAGTGGTTCAAGAACCGATCTTAGGGGTTCACCACTTCTCAATTTACACCAATCTGAAGAATATCTATTAATCACAATCCTCTGCCTTCTGCCTTACAGCCACCCAGCAAACCATCTTAGAATTTTTTAAGTAATCCCAATATGTTCCAGCTTACACAATATCTTCTCATGAGGGACTGGGTCAAATGCTCTGCTAAAATCAAAATAAACTACATGGAAATTATTCCCTACATCCAGTTCATGAGTAACTATGTCAAAATAGGCAACTAAGTTAGTTAAGCATGATTTTCCCTTAACAAAATCATGTTGTTTGTTATACAGAATGCTGTATCTACCTAAATGTCCCTGGACTGCACTCTTAATCATTGCCTCTCTCTCTCTCTCTCTCTCTCTCTCTCTCTCTCTCTCTCTCTCTCTCTCTCTCTCTTCTCTACTAGTGGTCGACGTTTGCCTGGGCACCGACCACACGTAGAGAGAAGAGAGAGAAAAGCTGGTGTCTTCCCATACGTGAAACCCTTAATTGGATATCTTACTTTCTTACAAACACTGCGGTGGTGTTTCTGCCTGGTATCCACCAGGGAATGTGTAGTCAGTGGAAATTGCCTCAATCTTATACATCGATAAATTTTCCACTCCCGTTCACCTTATTTCAGCCAAGAATGATGCGATGAAAAGAAAGAGATAATCGACACTTTTAGTGCTTGTTTGGTTGCAAACGGTAATTTTACAGCACTCTCGGTCCTGATTAGTGAGCTGCGATTCTCAGAATTTCACGTTCCCTTGCTCTGGAAATTCGCAGTTCGCCATCAGTAACTCCAAGGATACAACGCAGGTCTTACAAAATAGAAAAGGGAAAATTTTGTGGTCATAAATATTCAGCAAAGGGTATCTGCAGCTTGGTAAATTGCTTAATTAAAAGCCTCGAAGACCTGTTTTATTGGAGATCCAATGCCCAAGTCGGAAGAAAATATACAAAGTGATATTGAACTCGCTGTTCCAGTAAATAATAACGATTGTATTCATTATTAAAATGATCAACTCCTCACACCAAGTGCTTGTGCCTGATTATAAATAAAACCCTTTATGTGATGTTATGTTATGAGATATGGGCGTCTGCTGTGCCAGCAACAGTCAAAATGGTTTTCACTAAAGAGTACTGGATTCTCAGATGGAGTTCCTGGAAACTGTCTTCTGATTCCAACTAGAAAGCTAGCCTGTATCACAATGATTGACTGGATCCCCCTAAGGGACTCAGATCTAAATTGCTGACAACAAGACGGGTTGGATGTCAATGTTGAAACAGTTTCCTGGCTATAATTTTATAATTCTTTGTAAAAAATACATGTTGGTATATTCAAATGAAATCTGTTGAACATCTCTTGTAAGATATAATCACCTTTCGAGAAAATTGTGCAGCAGTCTTATCGTTCATTGTATTAATTTTTCTGAACTTCTGTTTATTTTCTTTCAAACACACTTCTAACAAAACATGCACTGTACAGATTAACCATCCACCCTCCTCTCCCGATCTAGCACTAGCGGACTTTTTTTTCTCTTTCCCATGGTGTAAACTACTCTCAAATTAATCACAATGCCCACCCGACTGCCACAATCGTATTTAACAAGGAGCTGGATGTCACTGTTATCACATGTCTCTGGACGCAATCTGCGAGTTGTGTTCACCTTACAGAAACTTTTGGCAACATCTACTATTTCAATTTACTGTTCACCTTCTAATGACATTGATCAAAGTCTTCAATAGCTGATCATGCCATCAACATGTTTTCATTGCACAGTTTATCATCTGTGGAGGCTGCAACTCAAACTCTACACTCTAGTTTCATCCAAATTCTGACTCCTGTGGGCGCATTCTTGAACAGTTCATCTTTCAGAAACAATTAGTTATAATCAAAAACCAGGGGAACTTTTCATATTCTCACACTTACTTGGTCAATCAAACATTGACGTCACATTAGCTTCCTGTTGCTGCATTTATTTCGTCTTGGGAGGTAATTACCTATCGGAGAGTATCCAATCTACAGCCATTTTATTTAAAATATTACTCCTGCTGCCTATTCCTCAACTCCCTTATTAGATCTAATCCGTTATTCTCTTCGAAAAGTAAATTGAGACATACTCAAGGAAGCCATTTTTTCCGCGTTCCCTAATTGTAATAATCTGAAGCTCTAAACGGAATGTCTGCTTTTGACCTTAGCATTTTTGTTCAGAACACTCTTATGAAAGCTAAACGACTGTCTGAGAAGAAAGTTAAGGTTTCCAAGTCAAACCCCTGGTGCACCAAGATTTATCCAAGCCAGAAAGGCTGTTCATAACACCAGACCAAATTTTCAACGTAGACGCAGAACCTGGCCTATTGAAGAAATTAACCGACTTCAAGACATTTATAAAAATCTTAAACGGGAATACATTAAATACATCTGTTGACGTAATAGTAATAACCTTATAGATCAAGGAAGTCACAGGCTTTTTCTGGGGCTTCCTTGATCTATAGGCTTCCTTCCTCACATAGGTAAGTATCCAGTTGACCTTTTAATTTATACAAATTGGCAACCTCAACTATCTGCGCGGGCAACTTGTTTCAGCAATCAACGACTTGCTGTCTAAAAGAAAACTTCCTGCAATATAATCTAAACCTCAACCCCTGTAATTTGAATTTATGATCCCTAGTTCTGGAATTCTTAATAACAGTGAGAAATCCGCCTTCATTCATTTTCCTAACCCCTCTCAGATCCTTATAAACCTCAATCAGATCACCTCGAAGGTGGCTGGTTGCCAAACTCGGTAGCCCACGACGTAATCGGAGTCTTTCCTCATATTGTCATCTTTCTGCCGATCTCACCATTCGAATTGCTCGTCTTTGGACCCTTTCAATGCCTTTTTTCAGATGAGGTCTCCTCTCCATACTTGAACAGAGTATTCCAAATGTGGTCTTATAATTGTCTTATACAGTGATACCATGACCTCCATATCTTTACAGGATAATGTTAGATAAATCATCGATAACCCTTACGTTTTGTTGCATTAAAACATAGCTGACACTTTTATGATGAATCTTGCAGCATGTTCAAATCATCCTGATGGTGTGCTGCTTGTATTGATCATTAACTACGCTGTCAACCTTTACGTCGTCTAGAAATATTGACATCAAGCCTTCTATTCATCGATAAGGGACATCGTCGATGTCCTTTATAAATATGAGAAACAACAGTGATCCAAGTACCGATCCATGGTGGACCCCATTTCAGCCTTTACACCAATCTGAGGAATATCCATTAATCGCAGCCCTCTGTCTTCTGTTCCGTAGCCACTCAGAAACCCATCTTAAGAGTTTTTTCCAGAAAGCCCAATATGTTACAGCTTATAGAGTAACCTCTCATGAGGAACTGAGTCAAATGCCTTGCTAAAATCCAAATAAATTTCTTCGAAATTGTTCTCTTCGTCCAGCTCACGAGAAACTATCAAAATAGCTTACTAAGTTAAGAAAACTATGCAGTGTGTTATTCAGAATGTCATATTTATTTAAATATTCCTGGACTGCACTCTTAATCATTGCTTCTAAGATTTTCCCTTCCACTGAAGTTAGACTAACCGGTCTGCAGTCGCCATCATGTATTGGTGATACGTTGGCACTTCTACAGTCCAAAGATGCCCTCATAATTAACTTCACTGATTCAATACACTCCTTAGTTTCCTCCCTCAAATTTCTGGGTATATGCCACTCCAGGAGCATAACTTGCCTTTATCCCCGAAAATTTTTCTAATAAACAGTCATCTGTAATTTCGAAACCACCAATTTCATCTGATTCAGCTCTTCTCAGCATGAAGGGTCTTTTTTTCAGTTTAGACAGATGAAAAGTACCTGTTCAATTCATCTGCAACATCATCTGGGTTGCCTATGATTATTCCACATCCAGTGCACAATGGTCCGATCTGATTCACTTTTTCCTGCATTGCATTCATATTCATGAAAAATTTCTTTTCTTTCCCATATGCAGCCTTGGCCTCTCTAGCCTTATCTGCAAAGCTATTACAAACTTGTAGCTGTTGTAGGCTTCAATATTTTTCATCGCTCTATGGCTGTTCCATGCTATCTTTTCTTGCTGTATTTGACCGGCCAGTTCCTCATTCATCCATTTCAGGAACTTCCTCCTGAAATATTTTCTTTATGGAATGTATGCGTTCATGGCTTCTGTGATTTTTTTAAGGCATTCCTTAATTCAAATGTATTCGCCTCCACTCGGCAATCCACCCAATTAATAGATGACATATAGCACTTTAAAATGTCAAAGTCCCCTCTTCTGAATTAAAGATTTCAGAAGAGCGGACTTTGACAGTTTTAGGTGCTTCAAAGATTCAACTTCTTTCTTCATCTTCCAACTGATGGCAGCATGATCACTACCTGCAAATGGTTTTTGTATTTTAAGCTCTGTGATGTCATTTAATTCGTGAGTAATGATGATGTCAAGAATATTCTCACCCCTAGTATTATCTCTGATATGCTGGTACAAATAATAATCATCTAGTTTGTTTAGAAAAATTTCTCGCCAAGGTGAGTTTCCCTCCCACTTATTGCAATCAATCTGGAGCCGATTGAAATTTGACCCATATATTTAGTACATTAAATAATAATAAAAAAAAAACAGCTCAAAATTATTCTAAAAACTAACCTGGTATGATGTTCAGAAATGCACAGCCACCGTATACAATCAAGTGCAGCAATGCTCCATACGTATATAGTGGTTGATGTCCACCCAACGAGTCCCAAAGTTAAATGTAACAGAAAATGTAGATGAAACAGGTGACAGGAATTGGTGGGATCTCATTTATAAGCTGTCTAGAGATAAGATAAATCTGCCAGATATTTTCAACACAATCATAACAAACGGGGAAGCAACAAAAACTTGGACAGTAACAGTAAATAAAATTCTGGATTCCATATTTCCACAAGATGATGTCTATTGATTTTGTTACCACCAACAAACACGCCAACTGAACAGGAATTATATTTCTCCGATCAATAAAATACCATTTTCCCAGGAAGAAGTCAATTTGGCATTTTAAACATAAAGTTAATCAAAGAAAGGTCCAGGGACAGATTTGTTGGAGGGAGAATTTATAATAATATTTCATGAGAGTAGAAGGTTAAACCTTCTGTCTTACTGGTATTGTTTAAAAAATGGCGTAAGAGAAAGTTTATCCCACATATTGGAAGTCAGCACTTTTAAAAATATTCTTGAAACCTGGCAAAGCTTCATTTGAATCAAGTTCTCCTAGGCTAATCGCTTTGTTGGAAAATCTTGGAAAGGTTCTGGAAAGACTACGGGCCTTTCGAATTACTTCCTTGATCAGTGATTGATCATTGGCTACGAAAGGAGTTTGATAATTACTGATCGTTAGCGTATACCGACGACTTAGCATTGATCTTCTATGGAAACTCTTGTGTCCAACTGGAAAGAAATGCAAATTTTATTATGCAGCAGTTGATTAAAACTCACAATGCCGAAGAGCAGAGTGATGGGATTCAAAAGTTCTCTCTCTTTGAAGATGCCCCTTCATCGGAGGCAATAACAGAAGTATAGGCCTCCATTCCGATAGTGGCCTGTACTTCGTTTCTTGGCTTGACACTTGACAATCGTGTAACATTCGATCCACATATAATATAACTTTTCCATTTTCATCAAAACCTTGCCCTTTTCAACAAAACTGATAAGAATGCCCTGGCAAGAATGGACTTTTAATCATCGGGCCATAAATATCTTGTGCAAGACAGTTATCTTTCCAATAGCATCGTAAGCGGCAGAGGCCTGGTTTTCGAAACACAAGCTATTAACCTTTCAGAGAAAACTAAGATCATTACAAAAATGTTTTTAGCTAGCTTGAAACCGTCCTGGAGAACAGTATCCATTGATGCTCTTCAGATTACTTTTAGCTCCATCCCTCTGGACTTCTGTCTGATTTACAGAGGCCTGTGTTTACAGATTAGAAATAAAACGGCAATCGAATTTGATGGTCTGGATCGCCATTAATACTTAAGCCGACCCAAATCAGAGAAGGCACGTTGTTTACAGCTTTTGGTTTGCAGATGGCAAGACAGATGGACAGACTGCACAAGGGTCTGAGAACAAAGCAGTTCGTACAAGTCTACAGAAAAATGGTTCACCCCGAGTCTTTTCACAAATTATATCACCACTATACATGATTCAATCAACGGTAAAATTAAAATTTTACAGAGTTCTGTATTGATCACAGAGTACTATTGCACAGTTGAGCTAGCGTTCAGGAGCCGCCATATCTCAGGCATAACACTTGTCCATGTCCATGGAGATTTGAAGACTTTCGATGGTTGGTTCCATCGTTACCAATATATTGCGTGTGTTTTCTGGTCGCTTTTCTCGTTTTGTTGAACGAAAAATTCGAGTTTACAGAAAGGGAGGGATACTTGCTACCCTTGCCTGGGACTGACTAACTCAGCTACCGAGTGAAAAAAGCCAAGCCCATAAAAATTCCTCTCGTCATTGTAGGCTTCGAAACCTGACCTTGGAATTTCCACCTGGTATGGGGGTGATAGTGATCATAACCACTGTGTCACTTGAGAAAGCGTGAGAAGGAAGAAGAGATAACTATTGTTTGAGTAACAAGTTTCGTTGAAGGATGCTCTTCAATGATTAGAACTTGTACTTCGTTCTTCTTCAAGTGCAGCCTAACTTGAGAAAGTGAATTAACCGCGTCTTCATAATTCTCAAGGACGGGGTTCGAATCCTGTCAATAACGAGGGGAATGTTTATGGGCTTAGCTTTTTTTCCTCAGTGGCTGAGGCGAAGGCTTTCAGTCTCAGGCGAGGATAGCAAGGTTACCTCTCGACCCCTCCTGGAAACTTGGATTTTTCGTTCAACACACGCAATTTATTGGTTACGATGGAATCACCATGGGAGGGCTTCAAAACTTCGTGGACATGGACAAGTGTTACGTCTTAGGTAGGACAGCTTCTAAACATTCTGAAAGATTATTTTAAAGTCAGAAACCAGTTATCCTGTCTATGGTTAGCCCTTGATGTAGTCAGTAGTACACATTCTGAATTAGGTTATACTATATGTATTAGTAGGATTACATTAAATGTTCAGACTTTTTTTCTACTTTTGCTGATTTTATGAACTATCGATAGAACGACCGTTTTACTCATCTGAGACTTTATAAAGATCATTTATTGCCAGAACACATCAAAATGAAGGTGGAATTCTGGTTACTTGTATCAGCAAAAGCAATTAATTTATGCAAATTTATGTAAAGGCACGCTCAGTTCTGCGAAGTTTAATCCCGTTTCCTTTTTTTAAAGCATTCTGTGATTTCAGTTAAAAGTTTCTTTGCATTGCTTTCAGCATTATATGAGGCAACAGAAAATAATCTTGATTGGTGCATTGTAGAAAAGACCTGAGTTCTGATCCCTTCAATGATATGAACAATGTTTATCGGTCTTTTTCATAGCGTTGCTGAGTTAATCCGTCTCAGGAGAAGGTAGCCGGTTTTTTCTCCAAAAGAATCGGGTTTTTAATCCAACAAAGCAGAGACTCGACCTCAAAACACGCAATTTACAAAGATTATATGGTTTAAGTCGCTGATACGTCTAAAACCTTCCAACAATCAACCGATCATCGTCTTTCCTAAGAATCATCTGATTGAGGTTCAAGTGATTTCTAACTACTTTACCTTATTTATAATACAGACATCCTGTTTAGCACCCTCTTTGCTCCTAAAGATCCATTCATTCATTTATCTAACTGGGCATTTCCCCTGATATTTTGTAGTGGTAAAGAGAAACGACCAGTGCAAATTATTAACGGAAACTGACGTACTTGAAATTCAGATGTGTTTCCATGGCGACCGGGAAATCAATATTTTGCTTCAGGAAGCCGATCTCCGACCACCCTGGACTGTACTGCAAGTAGGATTACCATACTATTTCCTTCTGTCCTGTTATAATTTCTGCTCGTCCTATAAGATGGGAGCGTTTATGACGCGAAAAGACACAGATACGGAGATTCAGAGGGACAATATGTCATCTTGAGTGCAGCTGTATGGTTTTTTGCCATTCCTCTCCTTTCCAGCATAAAAAAATTCCATATTTGGGCAACTTGAAAACCGTGTCAGACTACCTGTCTGTACCCATTGGAAAAGAAGAAGAAGAACTCTGGGTAGTTCTTCTACCTGTCTGTACCCATTGGAAAAGAAGAAGAAGAACTCTGGGTAGTTCTTCTACCTGTCTGTACCCATCGTTGCCAAGAAATTGATCCGGTCGGCCATCATGGGCCTGTTGGGTAGCACAGTTGGTAGAATCGCAGTCCTCCAACAACGGGTGGAAAAGACCTGAATTCGAGTTTAGTTGATGGCGTGAGAAATTTTATGGGCCGTTTTCTCAACATGGCTGAGTTAGGCGCTCTCAGGCGAAAGTAGCATGGTTTTTCTCCCAGAAACTGGGGTTTTTCGTCCAGGAAACAGAAAATCGATAATAGAACACATCAATTTACAAACAGTATATATATGGAGCAATGTTTTCGTTCGAGCTTCTTACAACCCAATAACCCATCTTATAGCAAGTTCAGATTCCTACGTGAGGGCATAAACAGGCACGTTATTTGATATGCTAAATGTTTACGTCCATATACTTCATAATTACGTTAAGCAAATTTTTAGATAATTGTGACCTTTCTTTTTAGGGGGATATTTTCATGACGGGCAGCGTATATTTTTAAGAACACATTTTTGTTGTTTTAATTGGCTCCAAATATTACATATGATGTGAATCTCACAAAGGGTTCCTAATGATATGTAATGTAAGAAATGACGTTTGTCAGTTTTGGTAATTAGTGGGGAACACGCTATCGAAGTAATTCTATCCTTTCGTAAGTGGTCCCTTTCGTTTTTCCTTCTGATCACGAGGAACATTGTGATGTCTTTTTTTTTTTTTATTTTTGACGAAATCCGCTAAGAAGTTCATTAGCGTTTTTTTTCCCTCTCTCTTTCTCTCTTTCCCTCTCTAACAAAGTTGCAACGCCCCTTTTCCTAGGCGTGTTCATCATATCGGAAAATCTAATTACTTCCACAAGATGGCTGCCAAACCACGGAGAAAATTCTATAATTGACAACTTTTCCAACGCGCTACTTTTAACCGGTCCATGTTAACTCCAGCTTTAATTCAGAAGCGGCTTCCACGTGTTTTCCCCCTTCTTCTACTACTCTCAAAGAAAGGTCGATATCGTTTCTTACGAAAAGATAATTAAACCAAGGTACCGATGACATTACAAGTGGAATTCAGCAAATGCGGAGTTGTTTTTTTTTTTTTGGTGCTCCTTTCATTTTCGCATTATTGCATAAGTAAGATGGATTTCCCCAATTCAAATTTGATCCACAAGAAATAGTTTAGACGTGGTTACTTTTAGAAAATGATTCCCGAAACTTCTTAAAATATTTAAAATTCTCTTCTTAGAGTGAGTTTTGATGTATACAAATATCTGAATGACCGAACAGAACAAAAGAAGTTCTGCACTGTATATGAAGCCAACTCAGTTTAAATTTCTGCCTACCTATCTAATATCTCGCGAGGTCACCTATCGCCCGTACGCGTCTTGGCATGGGCTCCACAAGGTGCTGCATGGTATCCTGTGGAAGTGCTACCTATGCGTTGCTCAATGTGTCCATTAATGTCCACACATTTTCAAGTAGCTGGTCGTAGCACCGAATATCCTTTTCCAGTAGGTCCCAAACATGCTGAGTTGGGTTGAAATCCGTTGAGTTGAGCGATCATGGGAGGACAGAGGACATTGTCATATTCTTGAAACCAGCTATCAAACTGCCGGAACTTGTGGTATGGCGCGTTGTCTTGATTGAGGCTAGAGTTATCTGGATACACTGTCATCATGAAATGGTGTACTTGGTCGGCGACAATAGGAAGGTAGGATCTCGATGACGAGAGGAATATTTATGGGCCTCTTTCAAAACGTCGCAGAGTTAGTCGGCCTCAGGCAAGGATAGCGTGGTTTTTTCTCCGGAAATTCGGGTTTTTCGCCAGTAAACAGAAAATCGACCAGAGAACACATGCAATTTACAGACAATATACACTGAGCACTATGGCCATAGGTGCTGATGCTCCTAAACCATACAACTATTACAACAGCAACAACCCCCACAATCATTACACGTTCGAAGTTGAAAATATCTCGACGCAGACCAATTATTCCTCGCAGAGACTCTAAAACTGATCACCACATGTGTGATCAGTCTTTGAGAGTCTATGAGGAACGAGCTCCCGACTTGTAACCTTTCAGCACTACAGACCAGTCGATTCCTACACAAGGGGAATTTGTTGCTAATGGCAAACTACACTAACTTGGCTTTGGATTTCTAGCACACTGCTGCACAAAATTAACAGATCAAAATGTTTTTCATGAATATTTTCTTGTGAACGGTGTCGCTGAAGGCAAATATTTGATATTATAGGCATCCGGGCATGCAAATTGTGAGTATCCAATAGAAATCTATCTACCACTTTACTGAGTCACACATTATGAAAATTATTCATGCCTATAAAAACACGGATTGCGACCACATCAATTCAATCCGGTTTTTTTTTTTTTTTTTTTTTTTGCTTGCTCAGTGGGACAGTCACATCTTCGGTACTCAGGTTGGCAGGTCGTCGCTTAGATGATTCTTTGAGATGGTGGTTCATTGGACAACTTGAAGTCGCAGGCGGTGGCGGTACATTAGGTTAATGTGCCACGCAGTGTCGTCTCGGTAATATGGAAGCAGGTTCAGGAGATAGCAATCATTACAAGAAGAGATAGCCAAGGTCGCCGAAGGCTACGCCAACAAGAACAGACCTCTATCTGGCTCTAACAGCAAGGCGGAACCTTACATGCTCTGTCATCAACATAAAAGAGACACTTACGGTGGAAGCGGTGTTCTGGTGTGGAGGGGAATAATGATCAACGCACCCCCTTCATGTTTTTGATAGAGATGCCATAACTGTGCAGAAGTACCGAGAATAGATCCTCAAACCGTATGTGCGAATTTTAGGGGTACGGTTCGCCCAGATTTTCTTTTCATGCACGACAATGCCACTGCACATAGAGCTCAAGCGGTGGAGGAATGTCTTGAAACTGAAGATATTCAACGACTGCCGTGGCCAACACGATCAGCAGACTTAAATCCGATCGAACGTGTGTGAAACGCCCTTGGGAGTCGCATTTTACGCCAACAGCTAACTCCTCGGGCACTTAGTGAGCCAAAGTGTGCACTGGTGGAAGAATGGGATTTGTTGCCAAAGAATCTTATAGACCCACCTTATATCGAGCATGGTTCACCGTTGTCAGACCTGTTTAGCCGTTGTAGGGATCATACGCTGTACTCATATCATTTGATCATATTTTCGAGCATTTTAAATTGACTTCTGTAATATGGCCATTTTGGTAATCTTATACAACTCCTATAAATGTTCCTTATACCTGTCCGAAATTTCTCGCTGTCTCCTCATTCCATCATTATTCTTTGGTACACCACCATACCAAATTTTATCCAGCTTCATCGCAAGCTGCATGAGCTTGCGATGAAGTATACACATCACGTACTGTGCTTTGAATATTACGTTACTCCTATATGTGTATCTCTAGCTTATCAATATAGAGATTTTTGTTCAAACTGGTTCCCCCCTACTATAGGAATTGTAGGATCCGCCAGGGGGACGATTGTGTCCGGCTGTTTGTATGATGTGATCCGTAAACTTTTCTTGATTTGTGTGTTTTTTTAATTAAAGTATTAAGTTTCCATTAGTCCACAACATAAAGATAGACCCTTGGATTGCCTAAGAGTCTGCCTTGCATCTGGCAATCCAAGGCATCAGTATTGCCTAAGAGTTTGCCAAACATTTTTCCAGAATTCAAACAAATGATACATTGAGACTCGCCTCATTTCCTGACTTCACACCAGTTAAAGATGATATCCTCATTAACCTCTTTATCACAGATGAAGATTTAAATTCGGCATTAAAAAGCATGAGAAATGACTATACTAGAGGTCCAGATGACGTTCCAGGCTTATTTTGGAAAATGACTGTCACTACCCTAAAACCCCTCATACTGCGGATCTTCAACCTGTCTCTCAGGCTGGAGAAGTGTCCTAAGCACTTTAAGCAGGTCAATATAGTTCCTATTTTCAAAAAAGGTGATTAAAATGATGTAACTGATTACAGACCCATATCCTTGCAAAACAGCCTGGCTAAACTCTTCGACACAGCAGTACACAATAATCTCTTCGAATTCTTCAGGCCTTTCATTGATCAGAATCAAAATGGTTTCTGCCGTGGAAAGTCTGTAGTCACAAATTTTCTTCCTTTCTGGCAATACACCTCTGAAGTTCTTGATAACCACCTTCAAGATGATGCAGTCCATACAGATATATCTAAGGCATTTGATAAAGCCCACGTGAACAACTTCTAGAAAAACTTAAGCTATATGGTATCCGTGACCCTTTGCTCTCATGGCTACGCAGCTATATTACGCATCGTTCCTTAAGCGTTATCATCAATCAAGTGAACTCAGACTGTTTTATACCACTAAGTGGAGTACCACAAGGCTCCCCCTTAGTCCTCTTCTTTTCATTGTTTTCGTAAATGATCTTCTTTCTTTCTTCTACACCTCCAATGTTCAAGTTGCGCTATATGCAGATGATCTTAAGATCTACTCAGCAGTGAAGGAGATTACCGATTCTTAACAGCTTCAATGTGCTTTCGATAAATTCTCTCTGTGGCTATCTCTGAATGGCTTGTCTGCTAACCCCTCGAAGTGCAGTAATCGCTTTCTCATCCGGCAGATCTCCACAACTAATAAATACGGAGTACAGTATTAACTCTGTGATCATCGAAAGGTGTGACCAAGTTAATGACTTAGGGATTCTCTTCTTCAGCAGTGCTAAATTCAATACCCATGTCCTTAAAATCACTAGCAAAGCATTCAAAACACTGGGAATCATCAAACGGAACACTTACAAGTTCAAAAACTGCAGATATGCAGTTATCCTTTATAAAACTATTGTTCTGCCAATCCTTGAATTCAGTTCACCCATCTGGAATCCTCACACAAAGACTTTAACTAACAAAATTTAAGCAGTCCAAAAAAAATTTCTCCGTTATCTTACGTACCGTAATCCTCTATTCTATCACTCAGTGTATTATGAATCGCTGTGTGATTACTTTCATCTGAGGTCTCTGTGCACGAGAAGAGTTACTGCTGACATCACCCTTCTAGCCAAAGTAATCACTGGAACTTACGAAGCATCTGATATCCTTAGCAAAATCAACTTCAATTCTCCTTGTAGACAAGTCAGGAACCTTACACCGTTTCGCCTTGACTCTGCCACCACGGACTTTATGAAGTTCAGTCCACTGAACAGAATCAGCAAATGACTTTCTCATTGACTTCTCTGACAACTCCCAATCACTGATGAACTCCATCCACAAGTTTGCCTCTTCGATTAAACTGCAAAGTGATTAGCTCTGATCTAATTATTGTAGTTTATTATTATTATTATGTGTTTTATTATTTTTCTATTCTCTAACTGATTAATTATTACTTGTTTTACCGGTAACTTAACTTAATGCAATCCTCTTTTGTACATATGATTTTAATGTTTGAATCTATATCAATGTTTATCTTCCTGTTGGATCTCTTATTATTGTTATTGTGTTCATTGTTCTGATCTCAGATACAATGTTAATGGCTACCTGTTGTGTATCTTGTTATTAATAAAAAAAATAATAAAAAAATTAAATTAAAATTCATGGTTTTCATGGTTCTGTCTAAGTTAATATGATTTAAAATTTTATAGCATCATCAGAATGATGTTGAATTAGTTATGTATTTAAAACTCTGAGACACCGCTAGGACAGTTGTTTCGAGGTTTAGTGGCTTCTCATCAGTTGGTAGTTGATCGTGTCAGCGAAGGTATACCGAACATGAATATAATTTGTTTAAATGAACAGCCTTGTAGTGAACGGAAGTAAAACTTTCATTTAAAAACATAAATGTTATGTTTAACCTCTAATCCCCTAGAATAATCGGTTAATGATTGTTAACCTGAAGAATAACTTAAACTTTGAGAGATCAATTGATGTCAGAACTCCAGAGATTTACATTTGTATTACGTTATGGCTGGGTTAACATTTTCTTTTTTCACCTTGATCATCTGCACTGGGTGTTTTCATCAACTATGAAGATCTCTTCTTTCAGCCTACGAGACAGAAGATTCACAGCTTCGAGTAAGTGGATCGTCGTGGTGATGTGTCAAAGCAGCACGGAAACAAATGTGATGTGTAAAACAGCTGGCCCAAGCTAGAAGGAAAGCACGGCAATGTTATCCAGGCAGAAACAAGAGATTAGGGTGGCACTCACCATATAATGCCATTATAATCCTCTGGAATTCTGGATGTACTTAATGTAAGCAACATGGCATACATCTTGGTATGACCGCGTATCATAGCGACCTCTAACGGTAATTGCAACCGGATGAGAGTATCTAATCAGAAGTTTATTTGGGGTTGAAATAAATACAGTATTTAATAAATGTGGATACGTAAAATTTACATAAACATTTACTTGCAAATAAAGTTTAAACGAGAATAATATAATATTTTATTGATTATACAGTTCTATCGACAAATCAGTACAGTAGAAAAAGAATATAAAATATTCATGGCTTGTTTTTGTTATAGTAGGGTTTTAAGGAGCATCAGCGACTAAGGCCATATTGTTCCCTGTACATTGTCTATAAATTGCGTGTGTTCTGTAGTCGATTTTCTGTTTTTCTGGAAGAAAAAACCCGAGTTTCCGGGAGAAAAATCCGTGCTACTCTCAGCTGAGATCAACTAACTCAGCCACGTTTCCATAGCTTGTCTTTAACTCCATATAATGAAAAAAAAAAAATCACCAGAAAACAGACAGCCTATTTTCTTGTGATTAACACAACATGAAGACAACATCACTAGTGAACACACCATCAACCAGATAACCAGTTCCAGACAGCCCTGGGAAATATTTTCCTGTCCAAAACTAGATTCAAGTAATATTCATTTTTAATGCCGTTCTTTTAAAGAAATAGCTCATGGATATTCCCAATCTCATTCTACTGATGTGGAGCGTAATCTGTGAGTAGCTGCGCCGATGTATGGAAGTTAAGATGGCATTGGGAATTTGGCATAAAGTTCATCCACTAATTCATCAATAATTTGGGTGGCCTAAAAATACTAGTTTGGTTTAGTAAATGCAAGATACTACAAAAATGGCAGAAGTAATCCCAGAATAACATACCAATTAAGTGGTACTACAATCAAGGTGGTGGAGAATGAAAGAGACTTATGGACAATTATACAGTCCGATATGAAGTTTTCGGAGCAGTGCAAACAGGCTTCCAGAACAGCTCATGGGGTTCTGTCAATGACATAGAGTAACTTTGTTAGCAGGACGATGAGGTGATTATCCCAATAGTGCGTACAGGTCTGGAAGCCTCATTTTAAGAAAATTGTGGATCTCTTGCAAGGTGCAAAGAAGAAGAACCAGATCAGTGAAGAACAAAAGGGATACATTTACCACAAAAGAATTTGGTTCAGCAAATTGCATCACTTGGAAACTCGGCACTTGCAAGGAAAATTGATTGAAAATGAATGAAGTTTCTAAAAAACAAAGGCCCTTAAAAAGTTTCTTAGAAACTTTTTATGGGCTTTTTTCACAACCTGGCTGAGTTAGTCGGTGTCTAGAGAGTGTATCATGATTTTTCTCCCTCAAACTCAGGTTTTTCGTCGAATAAATCGATAACAGACAAACGCAATTTATAGATATATAAGGCGTAATATGGCCTCAGTTTCTGATGCGCCTACAACCAACCAAACTTGGTTTTTTCCCTAAGACAGCAACGATGGTGTTCTTAGAGAAAACTTAAATTGTTACTTTATTTAGCGAGTTTGGTATCGCACAGTTTTAGTGTTAAACGCAGTGTCATTTCGAATTACTAAACAAACAAAAATATGATCGAAAGGCAATGTGTCGTGTGTTAATAGAATGCGAAAGTCCCGGCTGGAGCTGCTTCGTGATAGATAAGAAGATATTCTGATGGATGAGCGCAGATCGTTTGCTGAAACAGTTCATGGGTACTATATGACGCACCCAACAAGAATAGGAAGTTGGGAGAAGGCAGAGTTGTTAGCCAGCGTCTTAGATCTGTCTCACACGAAATGATCAGGTCACATTTTAAATGGAACCTTGAATTTACCTCAGATTAGAATTCCGTTTTCTTGCTGTTTATACCATTCTGATGGCATGAGCAAGGAAAGGGACATTCTAGTCTGTACCAAATTTTCAGTCCTAAAACGGGGGAACCAATCTGGAACACACGCATTTTACAGACACCTTTACAAAGAGTTAACTTCTGGAAGATGTCACTACCCTAACAAAAATAAAGGGATTCCTCTCTCTGATTGCAGGAAATTTCGTGTGACTACGAAATATGGGGAAATTTCGCTTATAAAGGTAATCATCGGGTAGGTTACCCCGGAATTCATTTCAAATGTATAAGCTGATGATCATAGTTAGCGAAATTCTGTATACTACAAAACTATCAGTGCATACCAGAAACTAGAAGAAAGTTTTCCAAAACGCATTTAAGCAGTCATTGCGGTGAAAAGTTGGTCGACAAGCTATAGGAATGGCATACCGACTAACCGAAGGCATTCAGTTCTTTGAATTGAATGCATTTTGTTCATAACTACAAGTGTTCCATGATTTTTTGCAGGATAATGTAACTCTGGACAGGTTCTGTTGAACAATATGTCGCAATGTATTGTGGTAAATTTATAATAAATAGATGATTTTCACCGTATAGCAATTTGCTAGAAAGGTGTTCAGTTTATTGTAGAAGTTGTTACCCAATAAACATCTTATTATAAAATTAACGTAGTTCATTTCAGTAGCAAAAATACAATTTTACCTTCAGCGAGATTCATGAACAGAGTCCTCGTTCTCATTAATAACATGCAATTCCAACCGTCTGGATCTATCTCGCGGTGACGGACCTTTCGATATGATAGTTTCGAAATAGGGCCATTTTTCAGAGAATATTCATTTGGAGAAACTGATTAGAGAAAGCAAGCCGTGAGACCATTCAAACGATGGTCAAGATCTAAATGGCAGAATCACTGATACAAAAAAACAACCTAAATGGCAGAATCACTGATACAAAAAAACAACCTAAATGGCAGAATCACTGATACAAAAAAACAACCTGACCTGAACTGTAATTTTCTTTCATCAGATTACAGTTTGAGCAATATATATATAGGCTCTCATGGGTAGTACAGTTAGTACAATCGCCGTCCTCCCCACAGCGGGTGGAAAAGACCGAGTTCGAATCTTATCAATAACGCGAGGAATTTGTATTGGGATTTTTCACCACGTGGCTCAGCTAGTCAGTCTCAGGCGAGGGTAGTATGGTTTTTTCTCCCGGAAACTCGGGTGTTTCGTTCAGAAAACAGCAAATCGACCACAGAACACACGCAAGTTGCAGACATATTATGTATAGGCCACAATACGGACTAAGTTTCTGATGCGCCTAAAACCCTGCAACAACCAAACAAATATACAGTATATACTTCTCGTCATCTTCTTCAAGATATTTACAGACGTTTGGTAGGTAAGAAGCACAGATGTCCAGACTACAGATGTGCAAGGGTGATGGGATTAACACATAAAAAAAAAAAAAATTGGACAAAAAATCTATGAATTTTAATGCCCATTTGGTTCTTTCTTAAGACTCCAACGTACAGCATAACATAATTTCGGATGATAGAAATGATACAGAAAGGGTGTGGTTTTATCCGAAGGTAAGGTTCTTATCCCAAATACTTAACAATTTTCTAAATGTTACTTCGAAAAAGTGTGTTTTGCTGTGCTGTTTCTTCTTTATGTAGCTGGAGTTCAATTGAATTAAGATAATTTTTATTACCTCAAGGTTAATCCTTTATACAGTTCAGCAGTATTTGAAAGGATGAAGAACTTGAGGATATCAGCAAAAGACAAAGAATTATGATTTTTTCTGATAGCAAGTGCTGATAAAAAGATCGTTGAAGACAATGCTCTTTTTATCAGTACTTCACATCTCTAATAACTTTCAATATTAGTCCCAGCAAATGAGGCTTTACGTTGAGGAATATTACTGAATATTACGTTGAGGAATATTGTTATTGCGATATATCCTGTTTTTCAAAAGATATTTGGAGCAAGTTATTGATGGTAGATCTTCTATTAATGCCATTATGGAGGTTTGATGGTCTATGGCCGGAATAGTGTCAATTGTTCTTGTATGAAGCGCGTTTTGTAAAACTTTAATTAGTGAGCATCAATCAAATATTTTGGGAATTTGGCATTACAGACCTTCAATATGAAGAATGTAAATTTGTCCTTAGACCTGAATTCAGGGATCTTGTCATAAAATGGCACGTTTTCCTTCTCGTGGATTTCTAGGTTTCGCAAATCGCATTGAAATTGCCGTTTACTAAATTTTTTCACGAGATGGGAAACGTGCCATTTTATGACAAGATCCCTGAATTCAGGTCTAAGGACAAAGCCATTCAGACTTCCACAATGTTAACAAAGATGATGAAAAAATTTCAAACACCAGATGCTGTTGTAAGGTTTTAGGAGCATCAGCGACTAAGGCCATATTGCTCCGTGTATATTGTCTGTTAATTGCGTGTTCTGAGGTCGATTTTTGTTTGTTGACGAAAAACCCGAGTTTCCAGGAGAAAAAAACCATGCTACTCTCGCCTTTCACAGAGTCACGTTCTAAAAAAGGCCCTTAAAAATTCCTGACGTCATCGACGAGAATAGAATTCAAGTCTTTTCCACCCGGTGTAGGCAAGACGGCAATCCTACCAACTGTGCCACCCACGAGGGTACACACACACACACACACACCAGATGTTTTGTCTCTATAGGGAAGAAGCAAGAACGTAAGAAAATGGAAAAAAAATCGACATTGTATGTACCAAGAAAGCATCCGGCTCTAATTAAGTTGGTGGTTATAAAACTGTTAGCATTTAAGCGTTTCTGATAACATTTTTTGCTTGTGTCTTGAATTTTCCGCCTGTAACGCTGAACTGACTGAACAAAGAATAATGGTGACAGTTGACGAAATGCCTGTAAGGAGTGTGGTGACAGGTTGAACAAAGACATAAAAGACGTAAAAGAAATCACCTGAAGTAAACTATTTTAGTATTTTTAAACGTATCACCTAACTTATATACTAATTTACTTTAGCCAAATCCAGACACAAACTTATGTTAGTAGTTTCACTTTGTGCAATAAAATACCTATCTATTAATAAACTTTGGAAAGGAAAGTCATAAGAGCAATAGTTGATGAAATGGTACAGCTGATTAATCTATAAAACGATAAAACTGAGATCAACCTCTTTACTTAGGCCATTCGTAAATTTTGCTTTGATATCAAATATTTCAGCACACATTCCAATATGCTGGTCTTAAGTATTAATTTTTTGTTATGTGTAGCGTATCGAATGCGCACCTGTACGTGATCATCTCCTGGGAAGAGATGGACATGCGCAAAGACTGTTGTATTGGACCACATCACACTGAACTCGCGATACTGTTAGAAATTGCTTTACGAACTTTCTCTCTCTAAGAAATGTTTCTATACCTAGCACGCGAGGTCTGGTAACCATGGAAACGAAATTTAGGAGTCAGCAGGGGGTGTCCAACTCCAATCTCCAGTCTGTGGTTCGACTGCCCGTCTTTGTGCTACGTCGAGCGTTCTAACCAGCAGATGTTCGATGTTCCATTTGCTGATGATCGGCTCTCTCGTAGCGACACTCCATAAACTGGTTAAAGTCTCTTCAACGGAATCAAATCAGCTGTATTTTTAACTTCGGATGATCCGAGGATAGCGCAGATCGTAGGAAACACCCCGACCGTCTTCGGCACAAACGTCATAAGCACCGCCGCTCGGCAATACATCTGAAATTCGATTTGATTCTGAATTGGATATTTGAAACAACTTCGGCCATGGAAACCTAAGCGGAGAATTCCGTAAATGTACGAGTGAAATACCCTATGATCACAGTGCCATGTCCCCCCATGATAAACATAATCTTGAAGAATGGTGAATGCTGTTTATATTTCCATACACAACGCTACTCATATCCATTTTATGACGAAAAATAAAAAAAAAAAGAGAAAAATATTCAGAGCACAGTAAATTTTACCAATATTTCAAATTCCATACATTTCTGACAAGGAGAGCTATTGATAACATTTTTCGAAAACTTTTCGCTTGCATTTAACTGAAGTGTTATTCACTGACAGTCTATACATATATAACATTCATTTACAACACAACACCTGGTGGAAAAAAAATCCCCTTTAGGATTTATTTTCAGAACTTGGCAGAGTTAGTCGGTCTCAGGCAAGGACTGTATGGTTTCTCTACCAGAACTCGGATTTTTCATCCAGAAAAGAGGCAAATCGATCGCAAAACACAAGCACAGATGAATACACATATACGTGAAATAGCCGTACTTAAAAAGATCACCGCAGATGCTGAATTTATGTTCCAGTAATAATTTCCAAACACAAGTTTCTGTTTTACATATTGCCTGGACTATTTGTTTGCATGGTTCCAAAATCATTATCATTTATTTTGCAGGACATTCAATACTACTCCACAATATAGTACTTATTGGTACAGCAGCATGTATTTAGTTTTTAAGGAAATTCGATTGCTGAATTCATATCTCCCTATTTATACCTCATATTCAAAATATTGGACATTGCAACACCCATACCCGGAGGAAGAATTCCAAGCTGCTGCCTTTACTTGTTAGGAATGTACGCTATCCACTGGACCAATCTGGCAGTATCGGTTAACGTTTTGGCTTAATAGCAGTGACTGTCGTGGAGATTCTTTAACAAAAATAACGAATCGCCCCTGAATACCCTGAAGACTATGTGCATAAATATCAAAAAACTGGCATATGCTGAATCCTGAAGATTACGGATTTATGAGCTTCTACTGTATTAATATTTATTAAAAGTAAACAAGCTAAAAATCATAAATTAAATAGAAGAAACTTTCCTCGAGTTAATCAAAAAAATTTACTTAAAAACGTATATTTCAGCGCAATGATCTTTTGTTGTCAGTACGATCATCTTGAACCAAAAACCAGATAAATTCGCCCATCATAGCTTCATTCCATCTTCCTTGGTACTCTTCTCCATTGACTATATATTCTGGTGGAAAATCTCCTCATGCTCTTCGCTAAAATAGTCCAGATTTGGACTGAAAAAAAAAAAAAAAATATGGGTGAGAATGCAAGTAATGGAACTTGATTGACGTTCTGCATTCAATTTTTGCATCCAAAAAACTTGTCAGCTAGTTCTTGAATTTTCAATGAATGTCAAGAAATAATCCATTCAATACAAGTAGAAAGGACTGCCAGTAATTTTGCTTAACATCAATAATTTTGTATTCTACTTCTTGTGAAGCCAACATCAGCTTAACCTGTAGAAGAATAAAAATGCCACTTTTCTTTTTGGATGAGAAACATATTTGAAACAAAGATTATATATATTTGACGATGCCAGATTGAAGTTCCAGCACTTTAACAAACTGTTTGATCAGTCCCAGCTTGATATGGAGTGGTGAAAGTAAGACGTTGCTTCTTAAATTACAATATCATAGTTCCAACGGATTACAGCAAACGGCTCCTTAAAACCAAAGGAGTATTTACTACATTGCAGTGGCGGACAAAAAAACTGCATCACTTGTGAATTTTGCAAATAATGTGTTTGCGCTGCATTATGGGTTGCAGAAATGTTCGAAATGCATTTGTTAGATGGGATATATACGCTGAGTGATCACTGAATTATGACCACCCCTATGAAAACTGAATGCGACCCGTTGGCCACGTGAGGTACACCAGTGCGCAGTTAGTCGACCTACATGGCATAGATAAGGTGTCAGTGGTTCAGTAGGTAATAAAATTCCGAGCGTGATGGGTAAAAGAAAGGATTTATCGGACTTTGATAAAGGACAGATTGTGGGAGCTCGACGAGTTGGTACCTCGATTTCCCAAATGGCTGACCTGGTGGGGAGTTCGAGAGCCGCGGCTGTTAAAGTGTACCAGAACTGGCGTCAAAATGGTCAAACAACGACCTGACGGCAAAACTGTAAAGGTCAGCGAAATGCTGCTGTTAGAGGTGACGAAAGTTGATGTTAGTGCTGTGCCTGTACAAGTCCGACGACTTGTACAAGCACAGTACTGTTGAAGAGTTGACTACCCAATACAACATGGGACAACCCGGAACAATATCTGCCATGACCATGCATCGCACGCTTGCACGTATGGGCTATACCAGCAGACAACCATTAAGGCATCCTCTCCTAATCAAGGTTCATCAGCGTAAAAGACTCGCCTGGTGCAAAGAGCATGCACGTTGGACGTTAGAAGACTGGAAGAACGTGTGCTGGTCGGATGAGTCACGTTATTTACTCCATACAGTGGATGGTCGTGTACGGATTTGGCGTCAACGACGTGAGGCTCTTGATCCAGCATGCATGGTATCAAAACTGCAGGCCAGTGGAGGCAGTTGTATGGTGTGGGGCATGTTTCACTGGCAGGAACATGGACCCCTGGTGCACATGGAACAACGTATCAGTGGTCTCCGCTTTCGTCAACAGCTTGCTGACTGTGTACACCCTGCTATGTTACACTTTTTTCCCGAATGGCGATGGTGTTTTCCAAGATGACACTGCACCGAGACATCGGGCACTTGTTGTAGGAATGGTTTGAGGAACGCAGTTCTGGCTTCCATCATATCGACTGGCCTCCGAACGCCACCGATATCAATCCCATAGAGCACTTGTGGGACACTATGGAAAGGCATATCAGGCGTCTGGATACACCAATCACTTCCATACCTGCATTGCTGACCGCATTACACACAGCTTGGTTGGCCATACCTCCCAAACGCTTCCGACATCTTGTTGAATTAATGCCACGTCGGATAGCTGCTGTACTGAGGGCAAAAGGAGCATCGGTAACCTACGAAGTATTAGGTAGGTGGTCATAATTCAGTGATCACTCAGTGTATCTCAGTGAATGAAATCCACTGAAAAGACTCCACCTGATATACCTAATTTCCATAAATATCTTCCCAAAGGTTAAAATGTGTAATTAATGGAAATATGAGAAATCATGCAAATGGAAATCATGACAACCAAACATATTTGTACATTTTATTGCATTTACGTGTACAAACTGAAATGACAAGTTAACGTAATAGTATCATGTATTGTAAATCAGCAAAATAAGTCCTCAACATTTTGGTGTTCCTCCTCGATCTACAATTACAGCCTTGCAACGATCTGGCACAGAGTTAATCAACTTCTGGATATACGGTTGCCAATTTCGTGGTACCACACTCTTTCAATGCTCTCCTGAAGCTGAATCTTAATAGTTGGCTTTGAGCAATTTTAGACGACATTACGTACCAGCAATTTTAGACGTCATTACGTACCAACAATTTTCAATAGAGTTCAAATCTGGACTGTTCAAATCCGGGCCAGTCCAATACTGTAATTCCAGCATTTCTGAAGTAATGACTGCACCTTAAGGGAAAAAAAGCGAGGGAAAACATTGGTGTAAGTATGTTTTAGGTCTTGTGAGACAAGAAGACAAATTGATCATTAAATCTAAATAGCATAAAACTTACCAATTTTGTTGTGTGGCAAAGTACTGAGTCCTGTTGAAAAACGCAGTTTTGGACGTCCGTGTGGTGATCCCTAATAACGGGTTTCAGCCACTCCTACAAGATAGCAATGTAGGTTTCTGCATGCACCGTTTCGTTAATAAACTTAATTCGCCCCACCCCTTTGCTTGTTATGCATCCCCAGACCATCTGACCGGTGAGGAAATTTACAGTCAGTGTTATGCAGTCAGGATGGTACGCCTCCGAATTTCGTCTTCTGACATATCGCTTCCCATCCGAGCCATGCAAGTTGAATTTCTATTCGTCAGAAAAGATGACAGTGTCCCATTGCTCTTTTGTCCATGAAACGTGCGTTTTAGCCCAAGCAAGTCGCTTCTTCCTCATTTGTTGGGTCAACAAAGGCTTCTTCTTAGGCCGATAGTCATGCAGACCACATTCCGAAAGCCGTCTTTCGATAGTTCGTGCACTTGTTTCAACAGCAGAAGCCATCTCAAAGTCTAGTTTTAGATCAGGAGCATGGCGATTACGAAGGCATAGCCGTTTCAAATATCGATCTTGGGAAGTTGTAGTCACTCTCTTACAGCCTGATCCAGGTCTTCACTTCACATCACCGGTTTCATGCTTTAATTTCAGCACCCGGGATACGGTTGACTGGTGGCAGCCTATTTTATCAGCGATAGCACGCGTAGAAAGCCTTTCCTGGGACAAAGCAATAGTTATACTTTTTTTTTCTTTGTGTGAACTGAACGTATGGAGCCATGCTTACACCTCCGCAAAACAAGATACTAATGAGCGTGTATACCCTTCCAACGCCGTTTTATAGAAACGGCTGATGCAATACCTTCCAATTACTTTCTGATGCAATAGAAGCGTTATCTGACGCAATACCTTTGCTTTGCGACAACCAAAATGACTGTAATCAAACAATATCTTATACGTTTCGCTACAAATATTACTTTTTTTAAGGTGATTTGTCCACCACTGTATTTGCATCAGACTACAACTCAATTCTGTGGCAGACCATTCTGTTCTCTTATAATGCTGATCTACTGTCCTGCTGTCCCACAGGAAAAGAAAACAATGGGACTTGGTGAAACCATCTTGCAAACCCAGAATTTGTTTTTATTTGGTTCTTAGGAGCATTAGCAACTAAGGCCATATTGCTCCGGAGATATGTGGTGGTCATTCCCTGACCTTTCCGCATCCTCCGTATTTGGTGGTCACGGGCTCGAACCCCGGTTTAATCAAGAAGTGTGTGCTACGCACTGCTCCTACCCACCTGGCTACGGAGGCGCCAAACCCAGAAGGAACCAAATAATCTTAGAGTTCCGACATATGTGTACATCACATTTATACTGGACATACCTTATCTTTAACACATACATTTCCGTAGTTTTCTTTAAAATGAGCAGAATGCAGAAAAATCGATTGTTGTATATTCCAATTGTGAAGCGACACAGGCATCAATTTATTTATTGCTTGAACTGTCGTTGTTATTATAAGGTTTTAGGAGTATCAGCAACTAGGGCCATATTGCTCCATGCATGGTGTTTGTTAATTACGTGTGTTCTGTGATCGATTTTCTGCTTTCTGGATGAAAAACCCCAGTTTCTGGGAGAAAAACCATGCTCCCTTTCTTGAGACCGACTAACTTAGCCAACTTGTGAAAAAGGCTCATAAACATTCCTCGCGTCGTCGAAGGGGCTCGACTGGGGTCTTTTCCCCTGGTGTGGGGAGGATGGCGATTATACTAATTGTGCTACACACGAGGACTTGTTTAATCTGTCTATAAAAAGACTCCACTCTTCTGTACTGTAACTAATACCAATTTCTTCCTAAGACCAATTAAATCAAAATAATAGCACAGAGAATTATATATAAAAAACTTATTATTCGAATACCACAGGCTCTTTTACGTATATCACAGTACTGATACGCAGTTATGTAATACAAATAAATGTTGCATTAACATTCAACTTGTGCCGGCTAGATTCATGACATTGGAGAAAAACCAATGGCACCGTTTTGATTCAGCAGACAAAATACATATAAAAAATATTTAAAATATATACATAAACATTACACAATGTTATTAAATATATTCATTTATTTAAATGTTTATTTATTCATTCATAATGTTATTTATACGAGGGGAAGTCTGAATAAACTTTCAGCTATTTCTTCAGTAATTTTACGTTGGGCTATAAGATAGGCTCTTTTATAAATAATTTGATGCCTTTTACCTCTCAGAAATGGACGATAGATGGAGCTCCAGTTATTTCAGATAAAAAGAAAAATTAAGGTTTCTGATGGAAGAAAGAAACGTTAGTTATAAACAACGTTGTCTTTTTTCCAGCAATTCGTGCGCAGTTTTAATTATAATTATTTTTAAAACAATTTACATTTTACACTTTTATTTTAAGGAGACAAATGCTATTTAATATTAGCTTAATTAATCTTAGAAAGAGTCTCAACAAAATATATTCTTTTTTCGGTACTCTTAAAAACTTCTTTTTTACTCAGAGAAGTAAAAAGAATTTATGTAAATTTGAAACAGGAATTCGATTATAGCGAAATGGTTTTGAATAATATTAAAGACAAATTTAGGCCCTGATAGAATTTCAAATTTCATGCATAAATAAGACATGATTAAAATGCAAGTAAGGTTTACGAGGGAACATTTATTCAGTAAAGAATAAGAATCTTGTTTTCAAAGGTATTTTAATAGCATCAAGGAACAAATAAATGCTGGAATTACTGATACGTTTCCTTATGATACAGATAAAATAAATGATACAAAGAACAGGTTTTTGAGGAAGCGCGGTTATTAGAAAACTAATAAAATTTCTTAGTGTGCGTTTTCATGTTTTTATGAAATATATGAAGAAAACCGTGTTTGTAATTAAAATATATTTGAATTTGATAATTATTTATATTAGTTTGCAGATTAGTGTGGATTACATTAGTTGCAGATTAGATTAGTGTGGATAAAATAATAATTTTGGGTAATATGGCCGGGCATGCCACTGCGCATGTGCAAGTAGCTGATTGCTTTAATGTTATTGTTATTTACTTCGTGAACATTTCTCTCTCGCTCTCTCCCCTCATCATAATAAAGAGCATTACGAAAGAATAGATATACAAACACGATAATTGAGCCATCGTGGGTAGCACGGTTGGTAGGATCGCCGTCCTCCCCAACCGGGTGGAAAAGACCTGAGTTTGAGTTCCATCGATGACGTGAGGAATTTTTATGGGCCTTTTTCACAACGAGGATAAGTTAGGCGGTCTCAGGCTTTGGTAGCATGGCTTTTTTTTTCTCCTGGAAACTCGGGTTTTTCGCCCAGCAAACAGAAAATCGTCCTCAGAACACAGACAATATACAGGGAGCAATATGGCCTTAATCGATGATGCTCCTAAAATCCTATGGTAATTACAATCATAGGATCCATATGGTAATTACAACAACAACATATGATAATTAAAAATGAAAAGGAAGTAATTTTCCTGGGAATGTACTCGCTAAAATAATGAAGAGTAATTATTTTAGTGATACGCAATTTTTTCTGAAGTAATGGAACTTAACGAGAAGCATCTGGATAGTTTCAAGGGGTAAACGAAGATAAGATTGGTGTGAAGCTTAAATGAGGTCATAATCAATTACTAGCAATATTAATTTCTTGGCAGAGTTTTAATAGATAATTCAGTCTATAAGACTTCACCACGCAATTAGAAATTCAGTTTATTGTGCTTTATTATTATTTTTATAATAGCCATTGCAGGAAATACATGGTGACCAGAAATATTTGGATACACCTACATTAATATTGTGAACTGTGCCTGAGATTCTCCGGAATCTCATGGCACAGTACACAATATTAATGGAGGTGTGCAGCACCCTCGTAGACTTTAGACAACATGGCACAGTGACAGATGCTGTTAAGGAGCCAACAGAAATCAGTACGTGAAAGAGCTTGTGAAAGTGGTCTCTCTCTCGTAATGCAGTTAGACAATCTTCAGGAAAGAACTATCTTTCAAACCATAGACGCCACATTACGTTCAGCAATATTTTTGATTATGACTGCGACAGAAGGATAGAATTTGCAAAAGTTATGCAGTAAATATTTTATGTTGGGGTGAAACGAAGAGTGGCCAGGGCTGTGTGTTGCGGTACCACATCATCCACAGTCGTTGGATCTTTTATTCTGCGAGACACAATGAGAGACAAAAACTTTGCAAGGTAGTGTAGCCAGTTATTTCCCAGTGGGATAACATTGAAACTCAACTTTATGCAGGATGGAGCATCTTCTCATTTTTAAAATTATGTTCATACATGGCTCATAATCATTTCTCAGAGCGATGGATTACTGAAATTTAGAGCTCAAATCCGACCTGTCCACACCTCGAATGTGACTCATGTGATATTTTTGTATGGGGGGGGCAGAAAAGGGTTTACTGTATAAAACCATGCAACTTGGACGACTGGAAGCAACAATCACCAATATACTCACAGACATTCCAATTAATTTTTAGCAATCAGCAGTAGAGAAAGTACCAGTCAGTTTAAGGAAATGTTCAAAAATTTGGGGGAGGGGAATCATTACGAATCATTCAACATTGGTTTCATTAAAATCAGTTAAAACATAAAGAAGTTGCAATAATTTAAAAATATAAATTGACTTATCAGACACCTTGTATATACTTGTAAGTATATGGACATTACTGGAATGTGGAAAAAATGAACTATACCGGCCATCCACTTGTGAACAACAGGTAGAAAATAAAATAAAATTTCTCTTTATACTCCGAGAAAAGCAATGAAGCCCTCGTGGGTAGCACAGTTGGTAGGATCACCGTCCTCCCCACACCGGTGGAAAACGTCTGAGTTCGAATCCCGTCGATGACGGGAGAAATTTTTATGGGTCTTTTTCGCAACGTGGCTGAGTTAGTCGATCTCAGGCAGGGGTAACATGGCGTTTTCTCCCGGAAACTCTAGTTTTTTCGTCCAGAAAATCGACCTCGAAACACACGCAATTTAGACAATATAGACGGAGCAACATGGCCTTAGTCGTCAATGCTCCTAAAACCCAACAACAACCAACCAAGCTCAATGAAATATATTAGATGGTTCGAAACTTGAGCTTATCGGTTTCCAACAGGGAGTCATCATAGGATGCCATATTAGCAATCAACCTATTCATGCCATTGCAGCAAGACTGCAAAACCTGAGATCAATGTGGCTGACACAGTCACCAAATGGAAACGCCATGGTTGGCCTACAGAAGGGACACTTTTGGACAGACCGCAGAAAGAGAAGAAGGGAAGAAGGGTGCTGAGATAAGTTGTACGGAGATTCCGTCAGTCTTCATCCAATACTATCAACCAGGAGGGAGTTCAGACAGTCCAAGTCCACAGAAACTGATATGAACACTTTGATAAACTGGAACGTCAGCTTCGGGCCAAGCGAACAGGCCCGCTATCAGTTACCTAAGTTGTCTGCTGTGGGAGATACGGACCAAACTGCCGTTGCGCCGTAAAACCTCCAACAACAACAACGGACCAAAATACCGCCTTTCTCTTATCAAAAGGTTGTTTGTTTGGAGTCCGCTAAGAACTCAGTATGTAATTAAGACACAAGTTGAGTCGACATAGGCATGCTACTAAATATAGTATCAATAAAAGCTCTTTGAAACATGCAAGGGGTAGAGTTATTTTTGGCACTGTACTGTATATTACTTTTTGTAATAGGTCCCAAGAATGATTCCAACAATATGAAATCGTTCTCGCGCCATCGTAATACATCGTAAAAGGAACTGTATTTACCTTCTGTGTGTTTTCCAAGTTTACCTTTTATCCTTCAAAATAACTTTTCCAATAATGCAGCCTCCAAGAACTGCAGAAGGAAGCTAAAAGATGTCCTCGATGTTTACAAAGACTTTTATTGATACCAATAAAAGTAACTCATGTTTTTTTTTTTCTCTGCGCTTTAAACCCTTTAAAGGAACTTTGCTGATATTTCTATAGGAAACCCACGCCAAAACACTCTGTTCTTCATTCATTGTGTTCGACTACTTGAATTATATCAACGATTTCAAACGTTCCAAATGAAGTTTCTCACAAAGAATTTGTTGAAGATTGTTCTCCGCAATCTTTTACAATCCCGTCGAGGATCGGCGTTCATAATACCCTTGACTCTGGGCGGAGATAAATGACTATATTTATTTCGTCTTTGTTTTGCACGTGCATTTTAGTTGATGAAGGACGTCGCTTGTGGCTGGCCCACAATGGAAGTTTTCTTTTGTCGATCATATCAGCTTTCCGCGTAGTTTAAAACACGCTTTTAACTAATGAAAACGCTGCAAGCACGTTCACAACGGCTAGAACTTCTTTCTTTCTTTCTTTGATGGTGTCGCGTTTCTTATTGTTCCGGTTATTTTACCTTAGCTGGTTGCACAATAGCTGAACGTCAGACAATGAATGCAGAGGATTAGATTCCATATTGGCGTGTTTCTTGTCAGATGCCTTCACGTGTCAAAAGATCGTATGCAATTATCGATAGAGCGTAGCGAAGTTAGCAACTCCCACTATGTGAACTACAATTATCTTTGTACAATATATATTCGTAAAATACACTGACCTTTCAAAAGTGTACGGAAACCTATACTCATGTAACGTGTTAGATCATATATGTCTTCCATAACTGAATTTATGGCCGATAATACTCCATAAATATAGCCAAAACTGCCTCTTGGAAGACTAACTGCTAAGAAATCTCTAGGTTCAGAGACTTCTTAAAACACAATTGGAAAATTGCTATTCCACTGGTGGTTCTTCTGCATGGAAATTTTTCCATATATCCAGCTCATATGAATTCCTAAAAAAAAGGGGATAAATTCATTCCAATTAATCCCAGCGCACCCAGCTCAAATACATAATGAAAGGCGTCGTCCCTGTACCCTTCTACCGGACTTAAATGGTTTCTCAGATGGCTGAATAGGCTACTACAGGAAGATGTTTCCAATATGAAGGAGAACTCCTTTGAAGCTTTGCCTCGATGAGTCAAAAGTTATTAAAGTACTTACAATATACGAGTGCCACTGGGCCTTCTTCAGAAAAAATGAGGAAGCGATTCTTTTTCACGATGTCTATACCCTGAAAACACTGTTCCTCGGGTCAGTAGCCTCTTGGATTGATCCTAAAAGCTCTGTCGACCTTTTGAGTAGATTTAAATCTCACTAGTTAGCATGACTGTACCAGAAAGCAACTGAATGCAAAAGAAACACTTCTCGAGCTCATATAGTTACCTGACTTGCAGCTCTCGACATGTTTAATCACGTCTGAGCACGTCCTTCCTGTCAGTCACAAAGGAAGTAGTACGCATATCGCATAGAATATGTATCTAAAAAAACAATTTTTACTGTTTGCAAAAAAATATTGGTAACATTAAAATCTATGCAGATCAGCGTTACAGGTCTATTGGACTTACCTCACTTCTTTCTAAAATAGTGTAGAAATCAGTCAACCACCAACTCTTCACCTTCTCTAAAGTCTAAACCCATCTATTTAACCATAGCCAGTATGGATTCCGTCAGTGTGGATCCACTAGAGATATATTGGCTTGTGTTACTCATCTTTGGACAAATTTTATGGAAAAGTTCGAAGAAACTCAAGCAGTTGCTCTTGTCAGATCGTGTTTTGGACAAAGGTCTTCTAAATAAACTTACATCTTATGGTGCCTTCTGTATTTTTTTTTCTTTCTTTTGCAATTCTGTAGCCCGTTTCCTCACTGACCGCGCACTGCATATGACAGTTGATAGCTCTGTTTTCTAACTTCTCAATTGCAGAGTGAATGAAAAAACGGAACATTGGAAGGTGCTGTTTTTTCATCCATTCTTTTCCTTTTCTCACCCAACATGCTCGATAGTCTTCGGCGATACTTCCTTGCAAACACTTTTAGTGATACTTCCTCTTAGTGATACTTTTAGTGATATTTCCTCACTAAATTATATAATAATTTAGTGAGGAAGTATCCTGTATAATAATTTCATTTTTTTCCACTGACTAGAAAAACTGCCCATACTTTTTCTTGATGATAACACAATTCATACCTCGTTCCAGCTTTACCCAACCTGTTCTGGACATACGGCCAAATATTTTCGAATATGTACCATCAGTTCCATAAATATCGATCTTTAAAAACAATTCTGCTGATTCTTCCGTCATTTTCTACAACATTACGATTTTTAGACAATAACATATTTTTCTGGATTAACTCTGACCCTTGACATTTCTTAACAAAGCAGACTCTCGGTAGCCCCGTTAGTGCAGGTTACTTTTCAAGTGCTTGCCTTCCAAAATCTTAGGATGGCAGAGAATGCAGCATACAAGAAGTAGACAGCCCACCTCTTCGTGGCAGGGATGGGAACTAGTTAGTTGTTCTCCAGGCGACTGCAGCTGCTGGCGTTGCTAAGAAGTCAATGATATAAGCCAAACCTGACACCATGTCAAACATGAACTCACACAAACATAATACTCACACTAACTTAGCATTGTCCATGCTTTTTCATCCCTTTGGTACCGCCTAAAACTATGTCCCTATCTGCATTCTGGAGATAGGTTCTCCCAAAACTTTTAACAGCAGCCGGATTAATTAAAATTTCCACTTTTATGCTCACTGTACTCTCTGTCACATAGATGTTTCCTTCTTATGTTTCCTGAAATCTCCATTTTCAGAAATGTTCACTGTCAAAGTCCTTTTTCCGTCTTCTCAATCAATAAATGCCCACTGTTTGGGATTGCATTCTTCCATGATTTGGATGCCTATCTTTCAAGAAATAATATTTTTTTACTGGTTCAACGGTTACGCTAGTATCCACTAATTTTTATCCCTTCTGGCCGCTCTGATTTTCAGAAAAAAATAATAATAATGAATTCCGAACGACCCAGTGGAGAACAATTGATTTCTCTTCTGGTGGTTTAGTGTCAACCTTCCGAGCAAGAATTGCACTCATAATCCATGCAGTAGCCAATTACAAAGTGATTTACTACTGTCCAGCACTAAAGGTCGTTATCTTTAATCCATGGTCCATTACTAGGATCAGGGAAAACAACCGCTCTGATTAATGAGGAAGGTGATCTCGCATTAGAGGCTCATTCAACGGCGTTCCCTTCTAAATTTTAGAGGAACATCTAGGGCTCTCACAGCAAAGAGATTAGGCAATCCTTAACAGCCCCTACTAATTGCCTTCCGGGCTTACGACCAAGTCAAGGAAGATCTTAGGATAATGCGATGCATCGACATGCAGAAAGCCAACAGATATTAAAAATGGTCTAAAATGTCCCTGGCGTCTCATTGATAACATAAATGATATTCACCTTTCGTATCAATATTTTAAACTGCTAATTAAGCTGTATTTTTTTTTTCGCTAATGCCGAAAAGTATCTTTTTGAGCTGGTGCATTGTCATGGTGACAAACGTTCATGATTTCAATGAAAAATGTCAGACGATGCATCTCATGGTATAAAGACAAATTTCATGGTTGTGTCTAATATACTGTTACCAGTTAAAAGCCAGTGTTTCAAAAATACGGGGAAAGAGAGAATACTTAATTTAAAAACCCGCATTAGAAAAATAAGCAAAAAATAACTACGATTAGAAAAATAAGCAAAAAAAAACTGCGTCTTCTCAAATGTTTTTAATCGGATTATCATAATCCTATTACAAAACGTTCTCCTACTGGCAATGCCAACCTATGCATTCTGATGTTTTCAGGAGATAAGACCACGTTTGATATTTATTCCTTAAGGGAGTAGTTCATAAATTTTGTAATACCGCAGTCCCTGAAATGCTAAATGAATTTGTGCAACTCCCCCAAACAATGAATAAAACTAATGAAACTCATTTCTGGAATTAAAGTTATTTAACAACAAGTCATTTTATCTGATACAACTGCCTTCATCAACAAGAACACGGCACAGAATTGACGTTGATCTTTTAAAGAATTTGCTGGAATGTACTCTTCAAAATCGTTTATGTGCAGCTCAAGTACAAGTGATTGAGGTCACTTAAATTAACTGTTTACTTATCTCGATAAAAATAAAACTGCTTTCGTAATTAATATGACTGAGAACAAGAGTAAGAGGATGGATGAGCCAAAACCACATTAAGGAAGACAAAATAAAAAGAACCACATGTGGCTTTGTCAAAGTGATATAAATGGATAGAGAATAAAATCTTTCTCTCTCCTCGCAATTGAACAGCTCCAGAGAGAGAGAGAGAGAGAGAGAGAGAGTACAACTGTTGTGCCATCATGACGCAGAACAAGAATCTAAACGTCCAGATAAAGATGGAACAGAAACCCACACGGCTCACCGTGACCGGGTTCCATATTACAGCAATTGATCGTATCTAGCAAAGTGTGAAGGCTGACCGTAGACATCTGGAAATCTGTCAATAAGAATGATGGATCATTACTCCATTCCTTCATCAAATGGACGGGTGTGTGGATACTAAAATCAACCAAAACAGTGCTAGTATTAGTGGTAAGAATTTGCTATATAGTGCAAGGAACCTACAGGCTTTTGCAACATCGTCAAAAGAAAAGGAGATAAGAAAATACAAATTATACACTTCTCTCCTCAAATAGGCAAGTTGACCTTTGAATTTCTTCAAACTGTCGGTCTCTACAACTTGTTCCAGTAATGAACAACTCGCTGGTTGAAAGAAAACTTCCTATGCTTGAATTATGGTCCCTAGTTCTGGAATTCTTTATAAGTGATAATTCCACCTTCATTCATTTTACTAAATCCTCTTAGAGTCTATTAAACTTTAATCAGGTCCCCTCTCAGGTGCCTAGTTGCCAAGCTCTGCAGCCTGAAGTTCCTCTTTGTACGGTCGCCCCCTTTACGATCTCACCATGCGAGTTTCCCGTAATTGGGCCCTTTCAAGAAGCTCAATGTCTTTTTTTCCCAGATGAGGTCTCTATACTTGGACACAGTATTCCAAAGGCGGTCTTACAATTGCCTTATACTTTGCGATTATGATTTCCCTAAGTCTACGGGATATTCTTCGATAAATCATCAATGGGACATCATGGGCTTTCCTGGTCGACTGTTTACACGGTTTCCTATCGTAACTCCCAGATCCTTTCTTCGTTTACTATTTTAAATTCAACTCCACAAGGGACAGTTGAGTTTGGGGTTGCTATTCCCTTTGAAAGAGCTCTACTTAGCACTGATTAACGACTCTCCAATCTTTAGATATTCTGAAAAATTTTGACATCACGCCTTTTATCTCTTCATCGATGTTTATGAAAATCAGAATCAAGAGTAGTCCAAGTTCCTTCGGGTGTTGTGATTAATGGATATTCTTAAAAATATCCATTAATCACAACACTTTACCTTTTTCCATGCATGGGCCGCTTTGTGATCCATCTTAGAATCTTTTCTGTAATCCAACATGTTCAAGCTTATACAGTAGCCTCTCATGAGGGATCGATTCAAAGGCCTTGCTAAAATCCAAATAAACTATGTCGAAATTGTTCCCTACATCCAGTTCATGAATAACTGTCATAACTAATTTAGTTAAACATGATTTTCCCTTAACAAAACCATGTTGTTCGTTATTCAGAATGCCATGTCTATCTAAATGTCCCTGGATTTCACTCTTCTACCAAAGCATACACGCAGTTATAGACACAATATATTGAAGCATCATAGCCTTAGTTGCTTTGGTGATTAACACACATCATAATCATCCTGAACACCGATTAAGCCCCCACGGTTAGTAGGATCGCTGTCGTCGCCACACCAGGTGGAAAAGACCTGAGTTCGAACCCCGTCGATGAGGTGAGAAATTTTTATGGCTGTGTAGTTGAGTTAGTCGGTCTCAGGAGAGGGTACCATGGTTTTTTCTCCCGGAAACGCTGCTTTTCGTCCAGAAAACAGAAAATCGACCACAAAATACGCTTAATTTACACAGTATACACGTAGTAATATGACTTTAGTCGCTGATGCTCCTACAACCCTACAACAACAACATCGATTAATCTTCTTCTTTTCAGCGTGGATTTGATTTTGCAAAAAAGTAGCGTGAAGGAAGCCAAATCAGATGAATAAGCGGTGGGTGGCTTATCTCCACAATGCCACCAAAACTTTGTGAAAGCGCAAAATGCGGTTATCGAAGAAAATGATCAACATCACTCTGTTTTTGTCTAGGAGAGCATGCGGATCGCCATTCCATGCTTTGTCTCCGCGGATTGTATTCGAAGCACCACAACTCTCATCTGATATGATTGAATCGAGCAAGAAGAACTCATCACCAGTGGCTTCAGTGAGTTCTTTGCATGCTTTCAACAGCCAAACAGTGCAAAACAAACCTGGCGTTTATTCAAATCTTTTTCAAAATTGCAAGAATATTTCTCTGTCAGTGTAAGTTGTTCTTCCATCAAGGAGTCACTTAATGATTAGACGCAATCAATGAAAGAACTTTTTTTTTTCGATCGTTTCTGGAATTCGAAGCGTTTTGGACTTCAAAAAACTCTTCTGAAAGTCGCGTAGTCTTCGAGATTCTCACGGACATCCCGAAATATTGCAAACCAGCTAGTAGGTTTCAGTTGCATTTTTCTCCAACCTGAAGCAAAATTAATGTTCTGGTCTCGTCTGTAATCGTCTAATATTTAACACAATGACAATGCCCCAAACATCTCTAACACGACTGCGTGCGAACGACTTACGAAACCACATCAATCACGGTCATCATTAGTGCATTATGGTCCCACGTGCAATGGACGTTGAACCACTTTTACATACAGCGAACTCAGTTCCGGAACTTAATTATCAAATTTTGCGATATTTGGATGACACTGTTCCTTCTGAAAATTTTCTTCACCACTTTACGAAGGTATTTTTTGAGTATCAACCTTCACCATATAGAGAAAAAGCATGCACGCATCGTTCACTCTGCTGAGAGCTGTCACGTGTCAAGCGTGTTTTTATTGGTCTGCTAAATCTGTCTTCTTATCACCATTAATTCCCGTTAATCCAATCAACTTCCACAATTTCCATCTCATTTTCACCATCTTCGATAACAGAGCACAACGCTTATGATTATTGATTAAGTGTAAGAGGTTTAATTACAGTCCATTCAGCCAAACCTCTAATGGATTTATTGTAACCGTGTAGATGCATCGGGTTCTTTTCTATTCAAGAAAAGAGATTAAGACCTTTATTTCAACCATCCTATTTCGAGTGAAGGTTAGACGAGATAAATATCCGATTATTCGGGTGGCTGACTGAAATACGGACGCACCAAATCTCATTACTGCCACCCAGTATCGTTCTTTGGACACATCATCTCAGTCAGCCACTCGGGGATCCTTCACTACTCTCGAAAGAAAGGTAATGAATTTACAGTTCGTAGGAACTGGCAGATAATTGTCTTAACAAGGAGGTATTTGTTTAAAGTAACGGTAAATAAAGTTTGTGACCAATGCGGCTCTAATTTAGACTGAAATGTAATCGGATTTAATTTTCCGTTCTATCGATGTTCCTTTTGTGATGCCACTCTCCGATACGGACGAATAAAATAATTAACCGCTTAAGAAATCGAACCAGTATATCCCTGAATATTATTTTTTAAACTATTCAAAGAACCTATTCATTTTTTGTTATCAGTTTACTAAATATATAAATATATATATAAAGAGACGAGTTATGGCGATTTTCTTATTATATTAATCATAGCAAAAACGTTAAATACAAGTTATATTTCAGTTGTTAGCAAAATCCAGGGGAAAAAAAATAAGTAAACTGCATTAGGAAAGTGTTGACAGTAACCTACAATTATTTAGTATATTAAATCACAGAGTTGGAAATGCGTGTTGCGTTTAACACACTACTTTTTGAGTAAAAACAAACTGTTTGCAAATCTTTTCAAATGTAAATATTATGGCAATTCGTTGTGAAGGTATTCACAATATGAGATGTACTTAAAGGATGCCAATTATGCACTACTTTAGTAGGTTGCCGCGTATCAAATGATGCAATAGCACCAATACGTCAGTAAACTTGCTCGCAACGAGGCTTCAGCTCCAAAAGGTTTTCAGTCTGATAACCAGTTGCAAACCATCAGGCATCTCTCATATTGTGGAGTTATACTTCACAACTGGGTTGTTATCATTGCAACACCAGGGTACCTACCCACCCGCCGAGGAGAAGTCAATGAGCTTCGAACGGTGAAGTCTGGGTGGTGGTATCCGCCGAGAATAAGTAATAATAGTCTTCTTCATTACTTATTCGAGGTAGTGCAATATCATGGCAACTCGTTGTGAAGGAATTCACAATATGAGATATACTTAAATGATGCCAATTATGTACTACTTTAGTAGATTGCTGCGTATTAAAATGATGCAATAGCAGTAACTTATACGTCAGCACACTTTTTAATTAAACTATTATACACGCGGAGTGAATATTAAGGTATGTGGCTTAGTTAGTTGGTCTCAGGCATGGCTAGAATGGTTTTTCTTCGAGCAAACATCAAATCGACCACAGAACACATGCAGTTTTATAAGGCGCAGTGCTGATGTGCCTAAAACCCCATAACAACCAACCAACCGAATAAAATCAGTGAGGTACAGTATGTGCAGTGAAGTGAAAACCGCTGTTTTTATACTTTATTAGTTAATCTACGAAAGGGGGAGGCTCAAAAAAATTTGTATTCACTCGAAAGATGGTGTGAGAAGTTTAAAACAAACACCATGCTACAAATAAATGACTTCAGGGTAGGAAAGAGGAAGAAATCCGAGGGTGCAAGGTCGGAGAGAATAAGCAGGATGCGGCAATATTTCAAACTCACAATCGTGGGCACACCTCAATCCAGCATGAGAGGAATGGGCAGGGACATTATTGTGGAGCAAGCGCACACCTCTTAACAGCTTTCCCCGTTTATTTATTATTTTTTATAGCAGCACGTAGTTTTACGAGTAAGTTGGAATAATACTTCGCTGTGACAATACAGCCCTTTTGAAGGTAATCTGTTATTATTCCAGCATGCTGGTACTAACAAAATGACAGCATCAGCTTGCCAGCACATGGTTACACTTTTGCCTTTTTGAGGGGGTAGTGATTCTGTATGCTTCCATTATTTTGATATTTATTTAGTTTCGAAATCATAGTGATGGATCCAAGTTTCATCCATGGTGACTAGCCATAAAAAAACTCTTACTTTTCCTGGCGCATGGACAACATTTCATGTGTACTTTCCTCCTTCTGGTAAGGGGTCAGAAGTCTGGAAACCCATATAGCAGACACTTAACTCATATGAAACCGTTGATGTATGATGTTCTCCGCAGATTTGGAGCTCTACAGCTAGTTCTTTGACGCTAATACGGCAATCTTCCATGGTTAATGCTTTGATTTTTGCAACACACTCTTCTGTTAGGGCAGTTAATGAACGTGCTGGGATCTCATCATCATGCACTGAGGTTCTTCGACATTTGAATTGTTTATGCCAATGTGCAACAACATTGTAACGCGGGTAGTCTTCTCCATAAACAGCGACCATTTCTTCGTGGATTGTTTTGGATGTTTCCCTTTGCATAAGTAGGAACGGAATCATTGATCTGTATTCCACTTTATCCATTGTGACACCACTTCATCCAGTGTTGCAAAGAAATAAAAAAACGAATTCTCAGATCGATACCAAAATTTGTGTCGTTGCTATAGAGATTTCAAAGTATGAAACAAAAAAGAAATTCATCATTCCATATATCTTTGTGACAGGATACCTGTGAATGCCGAAACGAGAACCTTAAAGGACGAACGAAAAGAAAATCCTAAAGTGAAATCAAAGTGTTTATCCTTAGAGTGTAATGGATTGCGTTTCGCATTTAAATGATGTCCGATACGTCAGTGCCGAAAACCTTCATCTTCAATACAAATTTCCTCCGAGCAACAATTCATCTTCTGCAGACAGCGTCTTTCCCGTCTGGATCCGATGAATTTCTAAAGTTTCTCCTTCCGCTTTCTCTCCATCTGACATAATGCGGTATTTCTATTCTGTTCAGAATCTCCTTACAAAGCGGGACAAGCAGAGACGAACACGTGCCAGGAAATGTTACCGCATCCATCTGCGCCATCTGCATCCTAAGACATCGAGTATTTTGGTATTCGTATTCTTGCGACTTCCTTGAAAACCATCAAGTTCGGAACAATCTCCACATCGCTGAAAACGTAGAGTACATATTACGGATTCAATTCTCATCAGCAAGAGTAGTAGTCACTGACAAGGTCATCTAAAGTAGGTCCAATTTAAAATCCTGAACTCCTCATAAAGCATAAGGCGCTGTTATGTTGCATCCACTGCACTGAGCAAACTGCACTTCAGAATAACCCGATGTTCGGAATTTTCATTTCCTGTCTCCTCCCAAGCACAATAGGAAGTAACTGGCCATCTACTCACTCACCCAGATTTATTGCAAACATTATTGCTCTCTATCTCTTTCTCAATTTCTTTATTTCTTTCTTTGTCTTTCTCTATCTCCTTTTCATGTATAACTCTCTCTCTCTCTCTCTCTTTCTTTTTTTATGCATAATGCGCCTATTATCTTCATGATGTTCGTTCGTCCGTCCGCATGTAATAACTCCGCTCCTAGTAAATGGATTTGTCGAGCTATAGGAAATGCCATTAAAATAAAAATAATAGAAACCCGACAATTATTATTTCTTTGACCTTTCGCATCTAATAACCCGACTTCTAGTGGATGGATTTTCATGAAGTTGTTTCGCTCTCATAGAATGATTTGTTGAGCCTTCTCAAATCTCATTAAAATCGGGCCAATAGAAATCCGGATGCGCAGAAACAAAGTGTTCTCGAGCATAAAGTTGTAACTCTTTTTACTATTTTTGTTATAAATCATGAATCATTACTATTTGTTAACATGAAATAGTGATTATATTACTGTTCCAAAGAAATAGGTACACTGGCTCCATTCGCAAGCGTAAAAGAGCCTCATGGCAAGAACTGGTTTCCTCAACTAGTAACAGTGCCCCATGGGGAGTACAGTACGGAATGGTAACAAATAAGCTTCCAACAGGCGAAGTGCTGAATTCAATAACAAAACCTCATGGGACTACAACCTTGACGTGCGAAGAATCTGTGGGGAATTTGCTAAACGCTCTGTTTTCAAATAACAGTGAGCTACCTACCTACCAATGAACAACAAATCGTGATCACTATTATTATTTATTATTATTATCATCTGTTTATTAACCTTATGTTCACCCCCTGAACAGCCAGTGGGCTAGGAGGGTGTTCAAATATATATATTTTTAAATACAGCGTACAATTTTATACAAATTTTTGATATTAAAATAATGAATTTGTTTAGAAAATTACATTCACTTAATAGCAGTAACTTTAAAATAAAATTGATATTAAATTAATATTGCAATTACAAATACAGGTTGTCCTACATATTTTTTCTGTCATTACAATTTGCTTTGCTTTATATTTTTGCATTAAATTATTTACATTTCTCATATAAATAAAGCTCACATTTTATAGTAATTCTGGTGATTTGGTCAAGATTTCATCGATAATTTCGCTTCTGTATCGTCTATTTTCTCCAAACTTATTTGGATCTATGGAGAAGGTGTTGAAATGTTGAATCGTGTTACATTAATGACAGTTATTCTACTGAAACCACGGTACACCCGTTTACTATGGATGAACTCCAGACAGCCCTTCTAAAGATCAGGGACAACAAGGTGCCTGGTAAGGATCTGCTTGATATCGACATTATTAAAAATATTGCTGAGTATTTTCCACAGTATCTCCTGGCCACTTTCAACAAATGCCTGGACAATTTGCTGGCATTCGATCAGAGTGTGGGATCATCCCTTCCAACCCCTCCGGGCGGCAATCCTCTGGAGTGCAGGATGGACATCTAATCTACTATCCACGCAGAGTGTGATTCTGAGGAAATTTCAGCGGCTGATCCCTTCCGGGAAAAAACTACAAACCCCTTCTGGGGTAGGATTAATACCTCCCATTTGGGTCTCATATGGCCCTCCCATGGGAGCACCTGCCTCCCATGACTTTTCATCATGAGGCCAGTCCCTTTCCCCCCACTCTTCCCTGTTTTCAATGTGTAGTAGGTCCCCTTCTCCGTGACCTACTCTGATTTAACCATTCTGACTCACCTTTCTTCATTATTTCCTTACTTACTCCTTTCAAAGTTTTATTTTTTTACCTTGGTCTCTGTCAGGAAGCTCAGGCGACCCTGGCGCAGGCCAGCCAGACTGGCTCACCTCTCAGTAATAGTGGCGGGCAACGCAGGATCCCCTCGGTCAGGATCCCCTAGGCGCCCTGCGGTCAAGAAGCCAGAGACACAACAACATGACATAACTTACACAAACCAGCCATTACACTTTTATGGCTTTTACAGAGGTTCTATACTTTTTCACAAAGTACTATGGAGCAGACGTGGGAAACCACAGGTGGCGCCTTCCACAAAACACTATGCCACTTTGCCGCTATGTTTTACCGACGAGGAAGCTCAAAGTGGGTCATCCTACGCTGATGGTTTAAGCGATTATTGATGAGGCGTGGGCACCCAGCAACTGTCACTCAGTCCACTCATCTGTCCACACTCAGTCATCTGTCCACACTCAGTCATCCGTCCATTCTTGGAATATTTTAACTACAGCACTACGGAAACAACTCACAAGATTCATAGTTTCGATAATAATGCATCCTTCGACCGATATCAAACAATCATACCTTTTTCAAAGTCCGTTCAGAATTATGTCCCTTGCCTATATCGATCAAATATCGAATATAAGTATGAATCGCATGCCACCAACCCATATTTTGCTTGAATTTTATTTGCACTTATTTTGTAATTGGGTTACCCTATTACATACAACAACAAAATCAAACATTGCCCTTCTTTCCATTAATAAACTATTTGAAACCTGCTAGTCCAATCCGTTCTCTTCAAAGAGAGCAGAATTTATTCAATTCTCCTCGCTAACTCGAAGAGACGCATTTTTATCGTAACGTTGGTGATAAATCTTTTCATAAATAGAATTCTTTTCATAAAAACTCTCTCATATCGTTCCGTGGTAAGCAAACATCTAAAAAAAGGGCAAAAAAATGCAGAGAAAACAACAAAAGGCTTATCTTACCTTCTTTCGATCCGAACGACCAAAATGCTTTTAACAGCAGTCCGTCTTCTTTAAATGGAAGAAAAATACGACACATATTTCTTTGAAATGCGATAAAAGGTTTGGAGAAAAGAATCCGTACAGCAAATGTGAGGTTTAAACCAACATGGTTTAATATCTTTTATGGTTAAACCCAACGCATGAAACTCTTACATAACGGCTTCGTTAAAGTCAAAAGAATGCGAGCAAATTGGAAAGTTTTGGAAGAAATGTTTCTCTATCGTGCACATTTGTAACAAATGGGCTGTGAGTAACGGCCCTTAAGTGAAATTTTTAATGTAATATACGACTCAATCCACACCTCGTGAATTTAATGATGTGTGGTGAGTAATTAACGAAAAACCCGAGTTTCTGGGAGAAAAAATCATGCTACTCTCGCCCCGGACTGACTAACACAGCCACGTTGTGAAAAAGGTCCATAAAAATTCCTCACACCATCGACAGGACTGGACAGGTTTTTTCCACTCGGTGTGGAGAGGACAGCGATTCTACCAACTGACGAGGGCAAAACACTAATTCTTCGATAATTTCTTTTTATATGTAGGAAGATAAAATTTGTTAAACAACTAGTTTTGGTTAACCCAACACCAAAAGGTTCGCAATGCCTGTAGTTACACCAAGCTGGAGTTGTAGAACTGGAAAAATCAGGAGTGCTGCAAATGTTGTGGTCTCCCATCCTAAATTTCTTGATCCGCACTCATCAGATCCCGCCCAAAGAAACTTTGCCCCCGTAGGTAGCACTGTTGGCAGGATCTCGGTCCTCCACACTGGAAAAGACCTGAGTTCGAATCGGGAGGAATTTTTATTGGTCTTTTTCACAATGTGGCTGAGTTAGTCGGTCTCAAGCGAGGGTAGTATGATTTTTTCTCCCGGAAACTCGGGAATTTCGGCCATCAAACAGAAAATCGTCCTCGGAACACACGAAATTTACAGGCAATATACACAGAGCGATATGGCCTTAGTTGCCGATTCTCCTAAAACCCAACAACAACAAAAAAGTAACTTTTGGCTCTTTTAAAACGAAAGTAATCTCTCTGAACACATATTTGCAACATAATTTTCACTATGATTGAAAATTCCTTGGAGGGTGTTATATAGTCTTGACTATTAATGACAGAGGCAGCAATCAGAACTAAAAGCAGGTGTCACCACTATCTAGCAAAACCACAAATCCTCAATATATAATTTGAACTCGTACATTTTATTTAAGAAAATTTTCACGACATTATTCCAAATATCTTCTTTTAAAGATCAAAAAAAAAAAAAAAAAAACACTAAGCAATAACCAGTTTATGGTTTTAAAAGTGGCATATTGATTTGACAATTTCCCCTCAGCCTTTACTAACTGCATTGAGAACAACGGATTGGACCGGTAGAGTGTACAAATATTTACCTGAAAATCTACTTATATAGCTGTGACATATATGGACGTAAATAATTAGGATGTCGACCTCATCGGCGCAGTAGAACGTCCAATAATGTATCTTTAACGGCCCTGGGATATATAAATGTTGACAAGAAAATAAAATAGTGAGAGAATGGCTCTGAAAGAATGTTCAATGCCTTTAATACGCGGAAGGCGACGTTATATAACAGACGAATTTGAAAGGAATCGGATCATTGGTTTATTAGAAGCATGATGGTCAACAGAAACAGATCTGTCACAATCCGCGAGATTTTCAACATCGTAACGCCATCCCTGTGTGTGTGTGTGTGTGTGTGTGTGTGTGTGTGTGTGTGTGTGTGTGTGTGTGTGTGTGTGTGCGTGTGTGTGTGTGTGTGTGCGTGTGTGTGTGCGTGTGTGTGTGTGTGTGTGTGTGTGTGTGTGTGTGTGTGTGTGTGTGTGTGTGTGTGTGTGTGTGTGTGTGTGTCAGGGAGCAAGATTTGCAGATGGCTGCGAATGGGGTTACATCCTCGCCAACCACGCCTGCATCTGATGCCATTCCATCGTTGTCAACATCTTTAGTGGTACTGGGAAAGAGCTACTTGAGGACAAGGATTGTGTCGTCTTTAATGACATCATGTTTCTGTTTGGGATCCAGTGACAGTCGTATACACCTCTGGAGACATGCCAGGGACAGAAGTAATCCAACCTGCATCCAGGAGTGGCATAGGGGGCCAACATTAGAATCAGTAATCGTGCAATGGGAGCCAACAACTATTTACGTATGATTTCCGAGCCAGAGTTCATCATTACCGTTGACCAGTGCTTATGCCCTTTCTATGCTCCGTCCTAAAAGCTTTGCCCTTCTGTCTTTTTCCTTGGTCTACACGTTTACTACATCTGTGGCCATCGAATATATTTGGATTTTCATTTCAAAACATTCATTCCTTTTAGGGGGAGGGCAATTTTAGCTAACAGCAGCGTATAAAGACCTGTTGTCAATCCAGCTGCTGTGCATCTTATTTAATTCAGACATTAATTTCGGTTTTATTATGGAAGATTATAGTACTCTTCTATTGCAAGTATAAAAAAATCTTTTTCTATCTTTCTTTACGATAAAGGACTCCCATTCGTTTCAAGTAATCAATTTAGACTGCAGAAAAAGAAAGCGCGGAATGTCGCATGCTATCTACTAGCCATGAAAGCAATCAGTCCTCTTTGGAACCTCAGAGAAATGGAGTCCAAACTTTAATCTAGCGACGCTCCCATCTCCTCAGGGACTGTATTGAGTGCATGTTGTTCTTTGTTCCTTGACTACTCAATAACTGCTGCGGAGAAGAAAAAGTTGAAATGTCATCAACCGTTGTTACAAGGGAAATGAATCACTGAAAAAATCAGATTTTTTATTTTTATTTTCAATGGATTAGAATGTCCTTTCAGTAACAAGAATTCGCAACTTCAATTTGCCCACGAAAAGTTTTACAATGTTTAAATCGGACTACGAAGAAGTCATTAGCTCATAAAGGATTCAATCCAATGCAAGACAAGTTAGCTGACATGCTATTACTCAATAACATTTCCAGACAACCTTTTTTCAGTGGAGTTAGTTTATTTTTGGTAAGTAACTCTGATGTTTGCGCTACCTTTCGTAGAAATAGCAAACTAAATTAAGATGCATTAAACCAATCTTTAATAGCTTTAAAACTAGTAGGTGTAAAAAAAGAATAAAATGCGCTGCTATTAGGATGAAAATTGCTTAGAAATTAGAAACTGCAAAAGGAAATGCTGGCATGGGTGCTTAGGGCCAGTTCCAGGTTGTTTGTCTGTCTACTTGATTCTTTTTTCGTTTCAAACACAGCTAATGAACATATGTGTTTGCTTATTAATAGAGGGCAGTAGCTATTACATAGGGACATCCATTGGCATTTGGCTGGATAGTGATCAACTTCAGTGGACTGAAATACGATCCCTATTGGAGTTCACAAGAGCTGAAGTCCCCGCGAAGAGGCAGTGCTTGTGAGTATCTCTACAGAAAGTGACGCTCATTCCCTGGGGAGGTAGTTATGCTTCTGTTTGGGTCAGGAGTCATGCATTCTCCTGTTGGCGAAGAGTGTTGACTTGGTTTTGCTTTGTTGTTTGCTCTTATTTTCAGGTTGGCTTGGTACATAGGAGCAGAATCGTAACTTATCAAGTCTAGCTTGAAAAGCCAGAAGAAATTTGGTGTTTTGTAACGTTTTAGTGTTTCTTTTGTTCACAGGTATTTAAAAAGAACAGTTAAAATCCAAGTAATTGTAATAAAAAAATAAGATTTATTAAGATTTATTACAGTTAAAATTCTGTTGTAGTAGAGTTTTAGGAGCATCAGCGACTAAGATCATTATTGCTCTGTATAGAGTAACTATAAATTGCATGTGTTCTGTGGTCGATTTTCTGTTTGATGGACGAAAAACCCAAGTTTCCGGGAGAAAAAACCGTGCTACCCTCTCCTGAGACCGACTAACTCGGCCACTTTGTGAAAAATGCCCATAAAATTCCTCACGTCATCGACGGGACTCGAACTCGGATCTTTTCCAGCCGGTGTGGGGAAGACGGGTGAGCCTACTAACTGTGCTACCCACGAGGGCTGGTACTCCTGCGTTAATAGTCCGTTCCCAATGATCACGAAGTGCTATGGTATATGGTAAACGCAAACAATTTTTAAAATGCATGCGATCCTGAGTAAGTGTTTGGCATTTTGGCCTTCGTGGTCCTTTTAAACCTGAGGTGTCTAGTAACCTTATCCATACCAGTATACCTTCTCCAACTGTCTAATAAGATTAAAAAAATACAAAATTGCTGAGTTTTTTAAAGAACTTTTAACTTGCATTGCTACTCAAGTAGGTTGTATTTTCTGCTTCAGATCTTTCTGTATTTGGGTGTATGAGCAAAGGGTGACAGCTAATGTCTTTTCCGGGTGAAAAATTAAGATCGATTTAAACAAGTTTCTCTGCGCTCACGACTTATGACAATCAATAAAGTTCGAGCCACGGGGTCGAAGAAGAGTCTCAGTGGAAAAGTATCGTTAACAGTTCGTTTTAAGTTGAAGAGAAAGCTATCTTGCCTCGTGCGCGAGGTAGATAGTAAATCTATTTAAGGGATGGAAGGGATATTTTCTTTCTGACTATCCGTCTATGACATCGGTGAAGTGGGGTGTTGAGATTTGAAGAAAACTGAGGGAAGGAATTGGTAACATTCTTTAACGCAGCTGGTAGCTATCACAGCATCTTAAATATGAAAATACAAAGAGAAATAACTTGGTCTGCCTTTGTTTGAATGATCGATGAGAGGTGGGGGCTCCGGGCGGCACTACAGAAAGCAGATCAATATCTACATTGGATCCATATCTTTTTTTTTTCTCGTTTTGACATCTCTCCTTGATTTTCTTGTTTTATTTCATCCACTATCTTTTTTTTTTCTCCGGGATAGCTGCCTTTTATCCAAAACAAACAGCACTTTAAAAAGTTCAATTACTAAAGGAGTCACTTCATTAGAAGCTTACACTATCTCTTATCTCCAACTTCGATTTTTCTTGTTTCCCAGAATCTGTTTTATTGATTTACCTTTTGAAAATCAAATCAGAAGCAAACCGCCACGACTTGTAACAAAAACGAAGGATACCAGATGATGGAAACGTGTGTGTGTGTGTGTGTGTGTGTGTGTGTGTGTGTGTGTGTGTGTGTGTGTGTGTGTGTGTGTGTGTGTGTGTGCGCGCGCGCGTTTCTTTCAATTTCCAGTGTATACACACTGGAAATTGAAAGAAACTTATAAGAGGAGCAAAGAAAAGTTTCTAAAACTTTCTTCGATGAAATAAGCAAACAAACAATAACTTATTTATACACTGAGTTCGCTTTCGATTAGTAATACCCGCCTTGTGTAGTAATCGACTGGTCTCTGCAGATGGTGAAGGCTCAAAGTGGGGAATGGCTATATAAGATTGTAGATTGCACATAGTTTTTGTGTGTGTCTACGAGGAAGAATGGGTCGGCATCGAGACCTTTCCGGGCGTTTTTCATACCATGGCCGAGTTAGTCAATCTCAGGCAAGGGTTGCTTGGTTTCTTTTCCCGGAAAATCGGGTTTTTCATCCAGAAAACAGAATAGAACATACAATTTATAGACAGTATATACGAAGCAATGTGGCCTTGGTCGATGATGCTCCTAAAGCTACAACAACAACTTTAGGAGATACGCAATCTGGGTTGAGAATATACACACCCACACAATACACCTTACAATTAAATTCGGCTCTGAAGAACATAAAACTATCCAATGTTTTAATTTACAAATTGGGAAAAATAATACATCATAGCATAGTTATTTGAAAACTCGCACCTTTAGTACTAGAAAAAAGTGTTCATGTTTAAAAAAAGCCAATTTTAGTTGACCTAATTCACAATTTTTTCTGATTCGAAAAAGTTACATTGGTTTCTATGGAGAATTACACTGAAAGGACAGAATTCATGGGATACCTGGTTCCTGGGCAACGCGACTCTATCACCCCTCTCGCTAATGGACGAACTCACCGCTTGGCAGGTATATAGGTACACTGCATCACTGCAATCACGTAGACGGTAATTCGATGTCAGTATGGATAAACGTCGTGAGTTAACTGTCTTTGAAAGAGGGATGATAGTGGGTACTCGACGCATGGGCCACTCTATCGCGGAGGTGGCACAGCAATTGCACTATCCTCGTTCGACAGTGTCAAGAGTGTATCGGGAATACGCCATGTCCGGAATAACATTTCATCGTGGACAGCGCTGTGGGCGGAGAAAGGTGGTGGATGAACACGGCCATCGATGTCTATCTCGCATTGTTTCAGCCAACCGGAGTGCAACATGGTACAAATCACCGCCGACTTCAACGAGGGAGGTGCCGAACGTCTCCACCAAAACCATCAGGCAATTATTAGCTGCAGTCCCACCAAAGTCACACTGCTAACACAACGACACAGGATTCTAGGCCTCAACTGGGCGAAAGAACACTGGCTCTGGATCTTGGATAATTGGAGACGGGTCTCCTGGTCCGATGAGTCCCGTTTCCAGTAATTTCGAGTGGACGGGAGGGTGCGTACCTGGTGGATACGCTAGTACGTCTCTGGTACGTCTAGACACCTCTCGGAACGGTCTAGATTATGCGTCCATCCTTGCAGACCATCTGCATATCTTCATGGTCATCATGCACCCACAAGGCAATGGACTCTTCGAGCAGGGCAATGAGCCTCTCCACAGAGCCGGGGTGACTAGAACATGGTCCGAAGAGCATTCCGCAGATTTTACCACCATGGAATGGCCTCCCTGTTCAGCGGACATTAACTCTATGGAGTATCTTTAGATTGCTGTGGAACGGTCCGTTCGAGCTTTGGATCCTTCACCCAGGAATGCGATGGAATTATAGGCAGCAGTGCAGCAAGCATGGATGAAAATACCTGTGGAACTAGTGGACTCAACGCCTTGCCATGTGACTTATTCCTATTTTAATTTCTCTTGTTGTGTAAATGTTCCTGTTACCCTTTTGAAATTTCGGCCATGCATTCAAATTGGTTCGATATTTGTGTGCTGCTCATTAAAGGTGAATGAGCAGCACACAAATATCCCGAACAGAAAAAAAATTCCCCAATTAACAGAGAAATTGAAAGATAGCATAATAGTCGATCAATGGATTTCCCACTATACGTTGTATGGATAATAACTGTATGTGCGAGGCTGTGCTAGAAGATTTTGAAGTCCAAAATTTATCAACTAAAGCAGTATCTATTGAAAAGAGTCTACAACTTTAAACTTTATAATTTCTCAGAATAATTCACCATAGAATTTTAAAAAAAAAATTTAATTTTTCTTTAAAAGTTCATATAATTCGAAATATTTATTATTTTTAGTCATTATAATTTCACAGAATATTACATTTTAGAATAGAAAATTCAAATTTACTTAAAAAGAAAAACTCATTTCAAGTTAGAATCTAATAAAAGGAAATGCCTCAGTTGGGTTGAGCAGTTGTTCTTTGTATGTGCAGACCTCAGCTGAAGTCCCACCCTAAAAAGAAAAATTATTCTTATATAAAAAAAAATCTATGGTGCCATCAGGTAACAGGAAAAATTAAATAAGTGGCGCCACTCATCGGCAGAAGAGTGGAGAACGGAATTAATGGTCGAGAAGCCGCGAGGGAGGGCAAAAAGAGTCAGGACTACAGTAAGATATTCACATGACTTCAAGGCGCCCAAAGGATTACGGGAAATGAAATGTGCTACTATACTCTCTATGCTTCGGATCAATACCGAATGATTCCATAAATCATTCGGTATTGATCAGAATTCAATTACTGTCACTTGCTGTAGGATTTCTTGAGCATCAGCGACTAAGCCATATTGCCTCGTGTATACTGTCAGTAAATTGGAAGTGTTCTGTGGTCGATTTTATTTTGCTGGTCGAAAAACCCGAGTTTCCAGCAGCAAAAACCACAGGACCTTCGCCTGAAATCGACTAACTCAGCCACATTGTGAGAGTCCTCGTGGGCAGCAGTTGGTAGAATCACTGTGCTCCTCACATCGGGTGGAAAAGACCTGAGTTTGAATCTCGCCAAGAACAGGAGAAATTTTTATGGGTCTTTTTCACAACGTGGCTGAGTTAGTCTCAGGCGAGGGTAGCATGGTTTTTTCTCCCGGAAACTCGGGTTTTTTGTCCAGCAAACAGAAAATCGATCTCAGAACACACGCAATTTACAGACAATACACATGAAGCAACATGCTTTAGTCGCCAATGATCCTAAAAATCAACAACAATCAACCACGTTGTGAGAAAAAACCCATAAAAATTCCTCACGTCATTGACGGGACGGGAACTCAAATGTTTCTCACCCGCTGTGGGAAGGAGGATCAGTCAACCAACTGTGCTGCCCACGAGTGTGCAACTGGTACGTCTTGGAACCAGATTTTTGAGGACTTAATTATAAAGAGCTTCTTTAAGCTTTCATTTATAGCTTCTTTATAGCTTTCATTTTGTGGCAAGGAAATTGAGGCATTGGGGTATTTATTTTATCTTTAAACCGTCTAGATGAGACTTAAACCATATATTTTCATACAATGATTATAACTACTATGCTAGCGAACCTGTTCGCTTTGGCACTCTGTTCCATTGTACCAGATGATTCTGCATTCGACACAAATATACAAACACCAGAAGGGAGGAAGACGTAATCTAGAATAGAAATAATTTTCTCCTTTCTCTAGAAAGCTTTGAATTTCCATATATCATTCGGCATTGATCAGAATCCATTATAGAAATCTCGGAGCACTGAAAGGTATGTTTGTATGGAGTATTGATCTTTCTCTTCTCTTCTGGGTCTATATCATACCATTGTGTCTGGTTCTAATAGTGGAATTTTCCATAGGTGCATAATTTCATTTTGTGTGAAATTTATACCATTGCCGTGCTAATGGAATAGGTTAGAATTCTGTGAAAACTCCATCAGCTTGATGTCTATTAACGCGTACCGCTGTTGGACACAGTTGCGATCCGTCATTCCATTAGCGAATTGATTGATGCTGTCTGAGGAGTAGTTTCAAAATGGATTTCGTGTTTAAGAGTACAGTCTCTCTCTCTTTCTCTCGCCGTGCTATTCACACCTTTTGCTCAGCTTTCTTTGCGCAAGAATGATCGATGTGAACAAGCACAAAAGGACTGGAGTGTTGCAGGAAATGATTCTGCACGAATGCTTTGATATCACATATTCTGTCCAAATCTACAAACACCTGAAGGAAAATATAATCTAAAATATAAATATAGGAAAAAGAAAATTTGGGTTTAAAACTCAAGATCGAACCCCAAAAAACACTATTAACTTAAGGAAACAAATACCAAGGGAATTATAAAGGGTGGGAGTTTTCAATACCACTTCTGATTTTCTGCACCAAAATTCTGAACTGAGACTAATCATAGTTTTGTTGTTGTTGTAGACATATCAGCGACTCAGACAGTATTGTGAATATGCATTGCCTCTAAATTGTGTTCTCTGTGGTTTATTACTCTCTTTCTGGAAAAAAAAAATCCAAGTTCTGAGAGAGAAAATTCATGCTGACCTCGACTGAGACCGACTAACTGGGCCACGTTGTGAAAAAGGCCCATAAAAACCACTCGCGTCATTCACTGGATTCGAACTCAGATCTTGTCTACCCGGTATGGGGAGAACTCTGATTTTAGTCTGTTACTCTCGAGAGTCATTCTTGCAGTGAAAAAAGATTAAAAACATGATTCAGTATTTAACTCAATGTCTCAGGAGAAGGAATCAGCCATCTATTATAGCCCTTACATTTACTGTTATGTGCAATGCTCCATTTTTAAAATATGGATCTGAATTTTCTTAAAAATCTCTTTGCGTTTAACTTCATATTTCCTTTACCCTTTCTAGAATGGTCACTGTCTTAAGAAGGATCATGGGATTTAGGCGATTTTCTTCACAGTTTTTACTTGGTATTAATTACTTAAAGTTCTTCTCCGAGTGTATACTTTTTAAAAATGCCTTTCACCGAGGTTTGTATAAATTAGGTGGCAAAGATACGCGTGTGGCATTAAATTTAGCAGTTGAAAAAAAAACTAGTGAAGAAAAGATGGGTAAACAGCTTCATTCGAACGTAATCTTCTGTAGTGAAAAGTGTAAAGAATTTCTTCATGTTCGGAAGGTTTTTAAGCGAGAGCAACGTTCATTCGGTATCTTACTGCGTTACCTATGTGCCCCCCAAAGGGCCTTACATGTATACTAACACATTTCAGACTTAGTGAAGTTACAATATGTATATGGCAAAACCATCTTTGTTTAACTCCTTAAGATATCATGCTTTATTTTTAGGTAAAGTTGTTGTTGGGTTTTAGGGGCATCGGCGACTAAGAACATGTTGCTCAGTGTCTGTAAATTGCGTGTGTTCTATGGTCGGTTTTCTGTTTGCTGAACGAAAAACCCCAGTTTCCGGGAGAACAAATCATGCTACCCTAGCCTGAGACCGACTAACTCAGCCAGGTTGTGAAAAAGATCCATAAAAATTTTCTCTCGTCATCAACGGGATTCGAACTCAGGTCTTTTTCCACCCGGTGTGTGGAGGAGGGTGAAACCTACCAACTGTACTACCCTCAAGGGTTTTAGATAAAGTATTTAAGTTCAAAATGTATATAATCCACGCAGACTGCAACATGCTGGAAGGGGTAATTTCGTTGTAACAAAGACTTAAGATGTAGAAAGTGTGCCACAGGGAAGCTGGACCATTGACCCAGCTGCTTTCCACAGTTGTGTAAAGCAGCTGAGTCAACGTGGCTTAAATTCGAGAGTTGTGGATCTCTTATTCCGAAAACCGGTTCCATCTCTTGTCATAGGTCAGCTAGATTGCGTTCTGGTGACTGGTGAGGTCACTGAAGTAGGCTGAATTCATTCTAATGATTTTAGAACAGTTTTGTACAGTTCTGGCCTAGTGATATTGCGGGTTATCCTATTGGAAGCATTCATTCACAAATGGATACATGGTAGCCATGAAAGGATCCACCTGATTGAAAACCATTTGGAAATAATATTGTCCTACTGATATTAGAGGGAGCAATGCACACTTTAAAAACACTCTCATATCATTATACCTCCAACTCCTGCATTGTCGACATCTGGCAGGATCGATCCAATGACTCGATGTTTAGGCACAGAGACTCATCATAAGAGGCAACACAACTTTTTACTGTTCAGTCTGACGTTCCTGATTGAACTGCAACCATAGCTTTTTGTTTTTTTGTGAAAGGAGTGGAACCCAATGCCATGCACCATAAAGTGTGCAATGCGTACTGTGACGTTTAATTTTTCTTTTACAGTCTTCCATAAAATATGACGCTGTGCAGTTCCCTACGTATTGTCCTTATACAATTTTAGTTCCTTGTGAACTTCTTGAACGCTGGTTGATAGTATTCAATGAGAACTGATGGAATCTATGCACCACAAGAATAAACCGAACCATTCTATTGTATCTTCCACCAATCTAATGTATTTCCTTTGCTTACTTCAAGTGGGAAAAGCGCCTATTGGCTTCACCATATAATCTGGCTTTTTCCCAGTAGATGTATTTTAATGAAAATATTTGGCTCTCTTAGAAAGATCTGGCCAACAGCCCAAAACTTCATTAAAATAAGACCAGTAGAAATCCGTAATTTTTTTGCCTTTGTCCGTCCGTCCGTCCACATGTAATAACTCAACTCCCACTAGATAGTTTATAATGAAAAGAAATTTTATATTTAGCTAGTTTAGAAAGATTTGGCCAGCAGTCCCAAATTTTTTTAAAATCTGGCCAATACAAATATGGAAATTATTATTTCTTTGTCTGTCCGTCCGCATGTAAAACTCGACTCTCAATGGACGGATTTTCGTGAAATTTTATATTTAACTCTTTTACAACTATTTGTCAAGCCTGCCCAAATTTCCCAGTAGAAATTCGCCAATCAGTATTTGTTTTTCCATAATTTTCCAGATTTACCAATAGAAATTCAAGTAACCTTCCGTTAACGAAGTTGATTGGATCGTTTTCTCTGAACACCTTCAGCATCTCTCGGCAAATACCGCCAAGCAGAACGTCTGAGATATAAGGATGCTTCTTAAGTCGATTCCATTAATCTGTGACTTTATAATCGATGTGACACCTCGGTTCAATGGCAACTGGTGTGATTAGATGAGGTCCTCGGTTTTCCTAATCCATTTATCAGCCAGTAATAAATCATGGGGACTGCTTCACAGCAACATCAGCAGAAAATTGCAGAGGACCCAATTTCGCGTGAATAAATGAAGTTTAAAGAACTTCATCAATCTTGTATACCATCTGTATGCGTGTAAGATGGCCTTGTACATTGCTGTCCATCCAGACATTGTTGACATAGAAGATTCATTTCGGGCACTTCATGTAATTCCTTTTACGGAAGAGTGGAAAAGTTTTGGTGGGAGGAATACATTTCTTCTGATACCCTTCCAGGCCTTTCATTCAATCTCTCTTTCTGTCATACTCTTCAAATATTATTTTACATCTCCAGCGAGCCATTCTCAGGGATGACAGTAAATGTTTCTTTGCCTGATCAAATCTCAGTCTTGATTATCAGCGCAAGCACCACTTTAATTAAGTGACTCTCTCTCTCTCTCTCTCTCTCTCTCTCTCTCTCTCTCTCTCTCTCTCTCTCTCTCTCTCTCTCTCTCTCTCCTTCCCTTTTCTCCTGAAGCAAGCGTTTCTCTGATCTAATGAACAACTACCGCTTACGGCAGTTCCTTTGTTGAGGACTCTGCCAACCGTGATTTCACGTAACAGAAGCCAGTAATGGCAAATAGATGATAGGACAGAGAGTGAGAAGAAACTGGTTTAATAATTAACGTTCAAGTAGAAGCCGCGTTCGTAGGGTTGCCTTTATGTGCCATTAGGGATCAAGAGAAGGAAGGTTGCGAAGATAGTGACCTAGCTTAATACTATAACAATAAAAATTTCCATTACGAAAAAATATGTTTAAATGGCTTTTGAATTTCTTGGAAAGATATCTTAGGGGGCGCTTGAAATAGGGTACTTACAAGAATTGCTTCAGAGTATAGGATGGAGCGGGGTTTTTAAACAGGCTCAACAGGTGGTTTTCGATATGCTCGTGAAGACAGAAAGAATGCGAGTTGGCAAGTGCTTGAGGTACCTATTGTCCCTATCATGTCCATCCTTCTGTTCGGCCCTAGCGAGAGTTGGTAGAATCGCTGTCCTCCCCACCCTGAGTGGAAGAACCTGAATTTGAATCCCGTCTTGTGAAAACATCTTTGGCCGCACCTAATAAATTTTAGGACTGAAGTAAAACCGATTGGTAACGAAAATGTGAGACGGAAATGACACAAATGACGTCACTTCCTAAATAGCGCTAATGTTCTGCGCTGTAGCACAGTGGTATCGTCACCGTCCTCCCTACACCGGGTGGAAAAGGCCCGGGTTCGAATCCCGTTGATGAGTTAGTCGGTCTCAGACGTAGACAGGAAGGTTTTTTCCCCTAGAAAGTCGGGTTTTTCATCCACTAAAATAGGCAAATCAACCACAGAACACACGCAATTTACAGGCACAATACACGTGGTTATATTAATTGACTACCCTAATGGTTTAAATGACGCTAATTCAGTCAATAACATTGATTCTGCAGAGTGAGTAGCGGGCGTGAGCATAAAACGTTATGTCGTTCATAACTTCGGTTCTAGCTGTTCGATTTAAAAAAAATAAAGGTTTTGATTTTCTTTCTTCGTCTACTATCGAATTGTGAAAATTTATGAAAATACAATCTCAAGTGTACTCTTCCTAATGACGTTTTCACATAAAATAAAACATCTTTCGTGCGTACAGGTTACACACGCTGTTTATCACATGGCCGAGTTAGTCGGTCTCAGGTAGCATGGTTTTTCCTCCTGGAAATTCATGTTTTACGTCAAACAAAAAGAAAATCGACCTCAGAACGTACGCAATTTACAGACAATATACACGGAGCAATATGGCCTTAATCAATGATGCTCCTAAAATCCTGCAACAACAACAACAACAACAACTGTCCACTAAAACATTATGACCAACCTCTTGTTTTATCAATCGGTCGTTTCCTCCCTGCATGTTGGCATAGGCGTTGCATTAGAAGGTTAAATGGTAGACTGTGAGTTTGTGCATGCAGTCCATACGAAGTACTTGATTGACATGGGCAAGGGACATGATCTAACGGACTTCGAAAAATGAATGATAGTCGGTTGCCAGTTGAAAGGTGGCAGTATTACGGAAACTGCGAATATTGTGGGCTGTTCGCGAAATACTACAGTTAAGATGTTAGAAGAGAGGACAGATAATGGGCATTGCAGCTGTCTCTGGGCCAACAGAAGGCGCCCACTCTTCATCAATGATCTCTTAAATTAGACTGTCTCGCTTTGTGTGAGTTAATAGACTAAAAATAGTGGGACGGCTGACTATGGACTTTAACTCGGGGACGACTGACATTGTTTCCTAGACCAGATCCAACGACCCCTCCTCTGTATTGCCCCTCTGGTGTATGAGCCCGGTCGGGGTAAATGATTACTGCCATAAAAGTTTGCACCTGAATGGCATTATTGGACAATTGACAACTAGAAAAAAAAGTTGTCTTTTCCCAAGAATCACGTTTCCTGCTATGTCTTATGAATGGTAGATAGAGAGTACGACGACAAACTGAAAAGAGGAACACCACTCCGATGTCCTGGTTTAACGGAAATGGTGAGGTAGTCTTTTGGTATGAGGGATGTTTTCTGGGAATCTCTTGAAGTCTTCGTACCCCATATCACACTCCGAATGCTAAAACCATCTATCCATTATAGCTGATCAAGAGTACCCCTTCATGGTGACTGTCTTCCCAAATGGCACAGGATAATGCCACCTGCCATTGTTAGTATTAGTTCGATATGAATCCCAAATGTATTCTGGGATTATGCCGGCAGACCTGGGGTTTGGATCCTCCACCATGGACTATTTGATAATCGAACGCTTTTAATTATCTAATTTTTTCCTCCTCCATATATCTGTTAAATCTGTGTCCTTCGAGCTCAACTTTTAATGTCAGGAATCCTGAAAATCGCATCTGGAAATCTCCAACCTATAGGTGGTTTTTCTATGCAGCTCCTGTAATGATCATTAGTATATCTAGTACCCTCCGTCAAAACACGTGATCAATATAACTTTTCCTGTGGCAGGAGCAGTCCTTGACTCTTTTGTTTCATCTTTCCTTCCTTACAATGCTTCTTCAACCTAAATACCCATGTTCTTCTTAATATCCAGCATCATGGATAAATTTGACACAAAACTTTCTAAAGGGCCCAACTATAAAATTTAATGAAAATCCATTGGGTGAGAGTCGCGTTATCACATGCGGGCGGACTGACAGACATTAAGAAGATGATAGGCTCTTTGCTCATTTTGATTTTATTCGACTCTGTTGCTTTCTTTTTATACGTAATTAAGAATTTATTTTTCACTTAAACGGGATGGCATGGGATGGGACAGAAGTCCCAAAATGAATTAGTATTGGTTTTTATCGGTAATATTCACTTGCGCATGTGCGTTCTCTGGATATGATATTCATTAAATCAACATCGCTTAGGACCTACCCTTGCCGCTGGCGAAACACGCACAAGCGCTATTAGGTCGGACCGCTTTGTAATTCTACGTCGTCTTAATGAACGCCGATAGTTTCAGACGCGGCGTCTAAGATCGAGAAGTGTTTTATTAAAATTGTGTTAAGTAGCCATAATAGCAGGGGAGAATTTTGTATCGAAAGAACTACATAAACATGCTCGTATTTGTATATTTTCTAAAATAAAACGTAAGATAGCGTGAAACCTCATCTTCAGAAAGGAAAGAACCCAAAGAACCAAAAATTACGTTCTCTTTAATGATCGCTTTTAAAATTCAAATTCTTTTAATTTCTCACCATAACCTCGCATTGCGAACAATGAAATTCAAAATGCATTATAATTTCGGTACAAGCAGAATGACTGATCACAGACACCCTGAGGAAGATGTAGTTAATTATCATCGAAACGTAAGTCTAATTATGATATATGTAAATTAATCTTTAATGATGTCTTTTAAAATTCAAATTGTATTAATTTTCACCATAAGCTCGCATTCCCAACAATGAAGTACGAAATGCAATATAATATTTCACAGACACCCCGAGGAAAAAGTTATTTAATTATCATCGAAACGTAAGTGGAATGATATTTTTTAAGTAACTGACCGCTTTTAAAATTTATATTCTATTAATTTTCACCATAAATTAACTAGTTGCATTCCCAACAGTGAAGTACAAAATATATTATAATTTTTGTACAACCAGAATGACTGATCGCAGATACCCTGAGGAAGAAGATATTTAAATATCATCGAAACGTAAGTGTAATGATATTTTTAAGTGACTCTTCAATGATCGCTTTTAAAATTCAAATTCTATTAATTTTCGCATTCCCAACAATCAATTACAAAATGCATTATTACAATTTCTATACAACTAGAATGGCTGATCACAGACACCTTGAGAAAGAAGATATTTAATTATCATCGAAACGTAAGTGTAATTATGATATTTCTAAGTGACTCTTTAATAATCGCTTTTAAAATTGAAATTTTATTAAATTTTACCATAAGCTCGCATCCCCAACAATACAGTACAAATGCATTATAATTTCCGTACAACTAAAATGACTGATCACAGACACCCTGAGGAAGAAATAGTTCATTATCATCGAAACGTAAGTGCATTTATGATATTTTTAAGTGGGGTAATTTAAGAAATAACTGAAGTAAATTAATTAGTTTAAGCTGGCCATTATCTTACTTCCATCCTTCAATAGATAATTATAAATAACAACCATTTTATGGAAGAGAGAGGATATTCATTAGCCGAATAACATCCTTATTTATGTTCATTGTCACGTGCACCTCTTTATTAATCATCATCAATACTTTTTTACGGAAACCTTGTTTACAAGGCTATCTATTAGGCGCACCTGAATACTAAGTTATAGGGACCTGTTTATGACAATGCGATGGGTCTTCCTGCTTTAACATGATCATTTATAAAATTCTTACGAACTATTTATCCGGAAGGCTTGTATATCTAAAATTCACTAAGTAAGCATCACTAGTAAATATTAATTTTCCCCAACCAATGAGGGGGGGGGGGAGAAATGAATTATTGTAACCTTTCGCACTAAATACCCGTAGGAACATGCCTTATTTTTATACACACCAGGTGACTATTACCACACAGCTCTCACTACAGCAACCTCGCATACAAAGAACAATGACCACATACCAGAGAGTGCTCGGCGATTCTGGAAGGGCGGCTTCATCTTTCTCCGAATGTGGTAATAGCTTCGCAATAAGCGCTTCATAGTCCAGGGCTATGGTCGAAAGTGCGCGAAGCCGGGTCAGTAAAGACCGGAAGGATGACGTGCCGGTCGACGACAGCGTGAACCCGAAGAAAGTAACGAAGGCTGAAAAAGGACGGACGAACTGACACTGCCGTCACCACATCCAGTGGGGGAGGAATTTCGGGAGTGGAGATGCCAACCACAACTGGCGATAAGCAGGCTTCGGTGGTGGGTGGCTAGAGACACGTGCGTCGGATGCAAAACACACCGTGCAGCGCGAAATGACGACAATTCTCTGGTCAGGTGAGATCGGGGCTGTCAGTGTGGATAGCTCTCTGCAGTCCGGGTACACAAAACACGCCTTTCCTTCAGGTGCGCATAATACGCGTGCGCTGTTGCTCCATCACCATGGCAACAGGTAAATTTTGAGCTCCTAGTCGGCCAATACCCGATGGCAATGGAAACAAATTTCGACCGGATAATTGTTAATAAAAGTATGTTCGAAAACAAAAATAGTCCTGTTTACAGGAGAAGGAATCCGTCCCCTATTTTATGTCCTGGATTTGTACTCCGAAATGGTGAAAATTAAAAAAAAAAAAAAAAGTACTGTGTGCTACTGTTTTTCGATAAATCCCCCATCTTTCGTGATTTATTCAAAGCTCTTCAGTAGGTAGAACTAACTTTTTATGACAATATTGTTTTGAATTCTCAAGAGACTGTGAATTGGGATGCAAGAAGAAACTGAATTATCTAAAGATTATATCATGGACCAGTATTTTGGTGGTAATTTTCTTTTCGTCTGTGTGCGCTTAGAGAGAACGCCAATAGTCGAATGTTAATCACCTAATTGTCTGGAGTGAGGATTTACTGGACCGAATATTACATGGATGACTGCTGGGATAGGTTGGATGTTATTGCGAATAGAGATTAGTGCTGGTATAATTCTAATTTAAGTTCGCCCGTTGAGCAATGTTAAAATGGATTACTTTGACTTGACAGTATAATTCCATTAACATATTTGCTGGATTACAAATTGGCTTGGGTTTGTTAAACTGGAAATTAAGTGTCTGTTGCATTAAACCCACTGGTTACTCAGAATTTCGTTTGCATGCATTTTGAGGAGCTTGACGACCCGTCTCTTCAAAGAGATGTGTGGCTGCTCTTACATTTAGCAAAAATAGCTTATGCATACGCATCTCCTGTGGTTGTTGAAAGATTTCCAGAGTTAGGTATGTCGACAATGCTTCCAGTATTCTTAAAATGCTGTAGATTCCCAGAGAACCTGTGACGTGGCTTTGGGCTTTTAGGGTCGATGGAGTTTGCTAAGCTTGCATTGCGTAGAGTGAAAAAAAAAAAAAAAAAAAAGTAAACTGCAGCCGTTAATGGAAGCCTCCTCAGCAATTCATATTGAGGGAAGTGGACCATAATCTGCCACGCTTGTCTAGTGCGTGTTGTCAGATCGACCATATTTAACAGTTAGGGGCTTGAACCCCGGTATACTCAAAGATCGTGTGCTACTGCACTTCCGCTTCTGACCACTCGTAGAGTATTATCTTTAAAATCACTGTCTTCACATTCCAAAAAAAAAGAAAGGTTTCTAAGATCAGAAGATAATCCTGGTGATGTAATGCGTCATTAAATAGTATGGTTCATAGACCAATGGACAGCGTAACAGGAAATGTGAGTATTCGAATTATAAGCACATTATCACCAGATCAGCTGATGTTTTTCGATTCATGCTTAGCAACTCACTATAAGTACTCAAGTTGACAAAAGGTAAGGTATAAAATGACAACTGTGCAATAGTTTGCAAACTCATTGATACAAATCAATGAAATTTTGAATGAAAGTATAATAATTTCCAATAACCTCGTTCAAGTAGAAACCTTCCACCCCATAGTTGAATTTCAAAATAAAAGTTATTCGGGATTCGCCCTTTAATTTTGCCACCTTCGCGATGAAGGCGCCACCTAAAGGCAATGCATACGAATTATGGTTTCGTGAAGGAGCTAATTAATACCATTGGAATAAGATTATAGTTTCTTCAACGAATACGGCTGACATTATGGTGAAAATTGACTGGCGAAGGACTCATTCAGCGAAGTCTGAAACCGTCAATTAACTGAAATCTCGTAAAGAGAGGAAACTTGTACTTAGTGCGGCTAGAATACGCGCGAGTAATTAACATCAAAATCTCAGTAAATGAGAAACTGTGCTGCGAACGGGTGTTTATCAGTTTACGAAGTGAAACATGGCACTTTGAGATGTCGAGGACTGTGCATGCTTTTAGCCACTGGCTGCCTCATTAAGTTAGCCAAACATCGCTTTATTTAATAAGCCATCGCTGTACTAGCGACATGTAAGGAGCTGGACCATGATTCCTTCGCGCGCCTGCAGAAGGCACAGAGAAGATAACGCCTGTTCTTGTTATCCAAATAAGTGCCATTTTCGCCACCATCCAGAGAGTACCCAACCGGAAGTCGGACATCCGTCATAGTCAAAGTGGGATGTCTGGTACTGGAGGATCACAGGAAGGTAGACGATGGTGGAAAATATAATTTGTTTATTCTATACCCCAGTACAGCACACCATAACGACCTTGAAACGTGGTGTATCATGGAATGGAAAAGCACCTGGCTTGCAACTGCCTAATTAAAATTCAAATTCAAATTCAAACTCTAAAACTCAAGTATTTCAAGTTCGAACACTTCAAATTCAGACAGTGATGGATAACAGACATTTTCAAACTGATGGCAGATGGCATAGCCATCTTCTTCTACCAAGGGATTCCCTAAGTCCTCACCTAGGGAATATACATTTGTTTGATAATTACGACAAGGCTTGTGCCATTTTCAGGCTCATAGGTGAACAGCATGACGTATGGAAGGAAACTTGGCCACTCGCCAAAAGAATGGAAGAGAAGCTGAAAACTACACAGAAAAGAATGGAACGAATTTTATTAGGAATCAGACTGTTGGATAAGAAGACAAAACATGTGGATTAGGCAGCAAACCCAAGTAAAGGACAAGCTCGAAGACATGATGACAGAATAGTACCCAAGCGAAGCTAAAAGAAAACCTGGAAGACAACAATGGAGATGGACAGATGAAATTCAACAGTTAGTGGGCAGTAAATGGATGGCCATTGCAAAAAATAGAAGGAACTGGAAAGTTGCCAGAGAGGCCTTCATCCTGCAGTGGATTTAAAATGGCTGATGATGATGATGAGGTAACACATTACCAAAAATGTAGCATGCAGCGTTTGGCGATGTTTCTGAAAGGATTCATGGTGACTTCTAATTTTATTGCTAGGGAGTATGTACTAGGTTAATGGAGCTCTGTTGTTATCGAGTTAAATCTACATTTGTAACGAATGGGCCTGGTGTACTGTGGTCCATGGTTAAGAAAATATATACATACAAGGATAACCCAGTTTAATATAATATAATAAAATATATAAGTAGAAGTAGCTTTCAAGACTAACGAGTCTCTTTTTCAACTGATTTAAATGCCTCCAATCCAGAACATGACTATCCACTGATGACATCTGCACCGCCCTCAACCTATGCTTATCAAGCAGCATCTTCACCTTTGAGGATTCAGTCTACCAGCAGGTACATGGCACTGCTATGGGTGCACCTGTTAGTTCCGTAGTAGCCAACATCGCCATGGAAGATCTGGAGGAGCAGATACACCTGAACCCACCTGTACCTATTACGACATGGTGCAGATATGTTGACGATATTTTTACTGTAATACCACGTGGCTCTGAAACAGCACTACTAGAATACCTCAACTCCCTGTCTAATTTCATCCAATTTACTATAGAGTTAGAGGTCAACGACGCGCTCCCGTTCCTGGATATCTTAGTGCATCGCGTAGGCCCACGTCTAGAGACATCGGTATACCGCAAACCTATGTGGTGCGGACAACTTACTAACTACAGATCCGGCCACGCACTCAGTCATCTCAACAGCACTGCCCGCACCATATTCTCCAGGGCTTGGAGCCATTCCAGCACTGATGCAATCAGGCGTAACGAGATTTCCCGTGTGAAGGCTGACCTAACCAAATGTGACTATCCATCCCATGTGCTGAACAGGTGCCTATTACAGGCACAAGAACTCACATCCCACCCAAGACCACCGAACCAAGACGGTATACCGTCCGCCTACATTCCCTATTATCCAGGCGTATCAGGACGGATCTCAAAAATCCTCAGAAATTACAACATCAAATGCATGCAGTTACCCTGCAGAAACGTACGTTCACTTGTCTCCAATGTGAAGACCCCTGTTACACCTCTCTTACGCAGCAATGTAATATGAGTGATTCTTGATCTAGAGCTGATGTTTCTTCAAGATCAAGAATCACTCCTATATAAAGGAGGACAAAAATTTCAGAACCAAGTATTAAAAATTTTGAAAAGAATCGATCTGCAAACCTGATCCAAATTCAACTACAGGAACTAACCATTCCGAAATTAGAGCAGGTCTGGAAACTTTTTTCACAATTTGGCTGAGTTATCCGGACTCAGGCGAGGGTAGCTTGGCTTTTTCTACCGGAAACTCGGGTTTTTCGTCCAGCAAACAGAAAATCGACCAGAGAACACATGCAATTTACAGACAATATACAGGGTGTCTCAAAAATATTGGTACAAACGTTTAGGGGAGGTAGGTAACACCTAAAGGAATGTGAATCGCATAGGAACCCATAACCGGAAACGTCACCGTAAGTCGGTAGACGGCACTGTTCATCAGTTCGCGAGAGGGAAAATTTCTGGTTTACTCATTCAAGCAGTAGTCGCCGCACGAAGAGCATGCATCGATATACGAACTGTGAGCTGGCAGACATGCACCTAGTGTATGGATTAGCAGAGGGCAATGGACGAGCCGCTCAACGAATTTATGGAGAACGCTCCCCAGACAGACATGTACCGGACCATCGTTTGTTTGCGCATGTGCATCAAACTTTGTGCGATTATGGGTCATTTAGAGGTAACAGGAGTAGTTCGGGCAGACCACGTTCGACGCGAACTCCCGCCATGGAAGAAAGTGTGTTGAATGCCGTCCAGAATAATCCTACTACCAGCACACGTGCCGTTGCCTCTGCCTTAAGAGTGTCTCGTTGCAGTGTACAGCGTGTCTGGCATGGTGATTCCTTACACCCGTTTCATCCCCAAAGGGTTCAAAGCAGTATTCAAAGGGTTCAGTTACTGCTCCCCCAAGATCATCCTGCACGTGTGGATTTTGCGCAGTGGTTTCTCCAAGAAAGTGTTCAAGATTTGAATTTTCCAGCCTATGTTTTGTTCACGGATGAGGCTTATTTCACTCGGGAAGGCTTATTCAATCAGCACAATGCTCATGTGTGGGCTCACGACAACCCACACGGTGTGCGCCCCCATGCGGCACAACATCGCTTCGCAATAAATATGTGGGCAGGTATGGTCGGTGACTGCTTAGTCGGCCCATACCTGTTACCATCCCTCATGAACTCCGCTAAATATCGGATCTTTCTTGAACAAGTTCCAGCAAATGTGAGACGCAACATTTGGTTTCAACATGACGGGGCGCCTGCCCATTATGGAAGATGTGTTCGTGACTATTTGAACAGGCGTTTTGGGCGTCGATGGATTGGCCGTGGTGGACCCGTTGTGTGGCCCCCACGCTCACCTGATTTATCGAGCCTTGATTTCTTTCTGTAGGGGGGGGCCCTCAAATCTATCATGTATGAATCGCCTGTGGAGACGGAAATGGATCTCGTGGCGAGACTCGTCTGCACTGCTGCTACTGTCAAAGAAACTCCAGGTTTGTTCGACCGTGTCCGCCAATCCATGGTGCGTCGGTGTGACGCATGCATCGCGTCTCATCGCGAACCTTCGAGCATCTGTTGTAACATCATGAAATGCATCCATCTCGTACTCTATTGTTAATATTATGTCAAATATATGTTTGCCACTAATTACTGTCTTGTGTCATTTCTGCTTCTTGTGCCTCTGCTACTACTTTCCCTTGATGTTTCCGGTTATGGGTTCCTATGCGATTCACATTCCTTTAGATGTTAGCTACCTCCCCTAAATTTGTACCAATATTTTTGAGACAACCTGTATATACGGCGCAATATGCCCTTAGTCGGTGATGCGCCTAAGGCCAAATTGCGCCGTATTAATCCTAATCCGTATTTGTTCTTACAACAACAACGAATAGGGATTTTGTCTAATAATGGTACTGGTTTTCACAAGCAATCCAGTTTGCTACCAACCAACACAGCAGAAGACAGGAAATCAAAGAGATATCAATGTTCATTATAGCCAACGTCAAGCACACCTACAACATGACTGAGATGTTCTTTCTTCGCAGCTAAACAACCCCCGTTTGTTGGCATCATCAGATTACTAACATTTTCCTAATGGCCGCACGTCCCATTGCCCGTAATGATGACCCAAATCGAGAACAGCACGTAGAGTGTTTATGATCGCCCGCACGTCTTACAAACAGTTCCCTAATAGTATCATCAGGTATTCCATTAGCACCCCGCAATGCCATTGATGAATAGTCAGAAACAGAAGAAATACATCAGCAGAGAAGAGCAGGGAATCTTCTCTTGTTCTGTTGGCATAAATTAAGGAACAAGAATTCTTTTTGAAATGGATTCCTAATGAAACTTGGAAATCAAAAAATCTTGGAAATCCTTGTTGGGACATTATCGTATAAGATTTTTAACCATATAAGACCTTTATTTAAATATAAAGGTTGAGATCTTCCTCCCTCCCCACATTTTTTTTCATGCTACTGTTAAATTAAGGAACGCATTTATTGAAAAAGTTTTTAAATCCTGCCCGAATGCATTTCTTCGTACAGTCGTAACTGATCCCTTTTATTTTAATGTCAGGAAATATCATCTAGGATTACCATTAGAGTTAGAAATCGTGTGCAACTGGTAGAACCCGTGTTCCCTTGTAGTTACGCCATCCTATCCTTCTTACGCCATAAGGAGGCTTTCGATTTTGTCGCGCATGCGTCGACACGCTCATTTCCCAGATAATAAGGTAAACCTAAACCAAACTACTGATAATGGAAGTGGTAAACACGACTTGCATCTACTGGAAATTCTACCCAACTCGGTTGCGATGTTTAGCAAACTGCTGGCAATGTTTCTGGACTTCTACGAACTTTAATGGCTTGAAGATATTGCAGAGAGAGTGAAAAACAGACAAAAAAAAAAGGAGAAAAATAGGCAGAATAAATATAAAGAGAGATAGAAGAAATATATAGAGGGATAGAGGAAAGACAGAGAGAGAGAGAGACAAAGAAAGAAAGAAAGAGTAAAGAAATAAAGGAGAGAGAGAGAGAGAGAGAGAGAGAGAGAGAGAGAGAGAGAGAGAGAGAAGAAGGAAAGAAAAAGACAGACAGAAGCAAGAAAGAGAAAAAAAAAATCAAAGAGAGAGAGAGAGAGAGATAGACAAAGAAAGAAAGAGAGAGATAGGTATATAGACAAAGAAAGAAAAAGAAAAATAATTAATGAAAAAACGAGAGGGAGAGAAAGAGCAAAGTAAACGAGAGACACAGGGGAAACATAGTGAAAGAGAGAGAAAGAAAGACAAGGACAAAGAAGGAAAGAGAAAATAAATAAATAAAGAAAGAAAGAGCAAGAGAGAGAGAGAGGAGTAGGATTTCAGAAGTTCCTGGGAGAACCATCTCAGATGTCTATGGTAGGCGGATTGTACACAGTCATTAACTGTTTGAAGGGAACGTTGCGCAGAGGAAGAAAAAGAAAATCAGCTCTCCTTTAAATCTAATGATCTTTAAAAAAGCTCTCTTTTTACAAAAATATTATAATTAACCAAGTTATGTTTGTTCCCATTGGAGAATTACCTGAAGAGGAGCATTTGAGGAATTGGTTGTGGATAGTCGGCAAATTAAATCTTTTTTGTGTAGGAAAGAAAGCAAGGGTTATCAAACTTGGTGTTGAATGCAATGTGCTATCATCAGAAAAGTATGGATTGGATTTCCAGTCAGTGGAAGGAGGTCATTAAACATAAAAGATGAACTGCTGGACTTTCTCCATTCCGTTATATTTGCCCAAAGATTAGCAACCTATGCCACGATATCAGTAGTGGACTTATTGGCTGGTTTCCAATTATCAAGTTGATAATTGGAGGCCAGTCTCAAAATATTGAGATTTGTCTTCCAATCGATATAACTGACAGATGGTTTCCAAAATGGTAAAAAGAACTGCCCTCCAGTAAATATTTCAATGCAGATCACAATGAAAATGTTGACTGTTTTCGAAAAGAGATGGAGGTCGGATTTATAGCTGACTACATTACCCACCCATAGGAGCATTTTAAAGATTTTTTAGTCTTCACACAATGTGCATCACCGCTTCTAACCACAGCGTTCTCCTTCTCCTCTCTCTTTTCACTTGACGTGGCTCTTTTTCAGTCGACTTCTCTGTAAAATATGTTTGGATCACTACGTTCGATGGTTTCAAACTGTCTTCCTATTCCAGTGTGTCACTTCTCGCCACTCCATCAGCACAAAGGCGGTTCTTTACTTTAGCATCTGTCATCTGACTTCACTCTCGAGTATTTCTATCGAAATCTTAACAGTTGACTGAGCGATAAAAGAAAATTCCAGCTGTAGGAGATTCAGAAAAAGTGAAAAAGGCGAAGTATAAAAATTGTTCCAAAAAGTTTTTATTATTTTTATTTTGTTCGCACGCAGAGGGTTAGATGTGGTTAAACTAGAAACAAACAGGTAAATATCGGAAATGTCGACGTTCACAAATCTATTCTGGTACTTTATGGAATATATTTGTTGTCATTCGAGTGTGATTATTAAATATTCCAAGGGGATGTGAAGAGAAAAACATACATCAGGCACGTTTTTCTATCTGAACAGGAGCAGCAAAACTGAAACAGGTTGGTTAGTTGGTTGCTATAGGATTTTAGGCACAGCAACTTAGGCCATACTGCATGTGTTTCGTGGTCGATTTGCTGTTTATATTAAGATTTATATTGTTGGATGAAAAATCGGAGTGTCTGAGGAAAAAAAACCATGGAAGATTTAAGGGTCTTTTTCACAACGTTGTGAAAGAGACCCATAAAAATTCCTTCCTCATTGATGGGATTCGAACTTAGGTCTTTCTAAGCCCTGAGCAGGGAGGATAGTGATTACATCAACTATGCTACCCACAATGGCTACAAGACCAGATCTTCCGTTTAATACTCGTATATAAAATTTATTAATTTATATTAGGATACATTTATAAAATAAAACTACACTGCTGGACAAAATTAACAGAATACGTAGAAAACGTGGTGTAACTCGTGCAGCTTGTGATGAAGCAGACAAAATTTGGTATGATAGTGTACCAGAGAATAACGATGAAATGAGGAGACAGCGAGAAACTTCAGACTGGAATATGGGACATTTATAGGGGTTGTATAAGGATTACCAAAAAGGTCACATTACAGAAGCTGATACAAGATTCTCGAAAATATGGTCACATGAAATAAGCACGGCGCATGATCCCTTCCAACGGCTAAATAGGCCTGACAGCGATGAACCATGCTCGATACAAGGGTGTCTATAAGATTCTGTGGCAATGAATCCCATTCTTCCACCAGCGCAGACCTCAATTCACTAGATGATCGAGGAGTTGGTTGTCGGCGTACAATGCTACGCCCAAGGCGATCAATACATGTTCGATTGGATTTAAGTCTGGGGATCCTGTTGGCGACTTCAGTCGTTGGATATCTTCAGTTTCAAGATATTCCTCCACCTAGAGCTATGTGCAATGTCAGATTTACTTGTCGTGCATGAAATCTGAGCCAACCGCACTCCTAAAAAGTCGCACATAGGGTTGGAAGATCCGTTCTCGGTACCTCTGCGCAGTTATGGTACCCCTGTCAAAAACGTGAAGAGGGTTGCAGCCATTGATCATTATTCCGTCCCACTGTGTCCCTTTCTCTGATGTTGGAGGGATGGTACCGCATTCCTCGTTTTCTCCAGATGAAATAACGTCTATAATCTGTTTATAGGCTAAAACGGGACTCATCAGAGAAGAGAACTATAACACGAGTTACACCACGTTGTTCTGTTAATTTTGTCGAGCAGTGTATTTAATTTACTATATTTCGGAAGCTGTGAACAATTTCTAAAACTACACTAAGACTAGAGGAGTTTAGTATATAATCTTCCAGCATATGTCTCAATATGATAACATATAGATAAGGATTGTCAATATCTACCCACGATGGAATTTGAATCCTCCAACGCATTGCCTCTATGCATAACGATATTGGCAAGACAGAAAAACGATATTAAATTCCAGTGTCTTGTTGGCGAATACATGATGGAGTACACTGATATGGTACAAGTCTCGAGTGATGCGGTGATTCTCATAGGGGAGTTCATAAAACAAATTGAGTTTCCAACAGAGAACATAAAAACTTTTATCTCGTCCAGTGGCTGTTGTTTGGTTCAATCTCACAGAGCGCTTCGCTTTCATCTCCTAGAGAGGTTCTCCTAACTCCAAAGGACATCAATATGAATGCCACTTTGGGTGAATAACGTTATAAAAAGGAAATAAAATGCCATGTCATCATGTGGTTTTTATAAAAATGAGCACGGTGTCCCAAAATCAAAACCTTGGAGCTTCTTATCAAGGAAGCTGAATATCCCTTCTTGCTAAACTAATCTTTGACTCATTTGAGTTCCCTAATCTCAACACCTCACCGTACGGAACTCGTGTCAGAATGCCACAGCATTCGAAATCTATCCTTGTTAATTAAGATCAGAAGCGAAGTACATTAATCACGTTTACAGAACTGAAATCGTACTGTTTCCATAATTATATCTCAGAATTTTAAAATCATTCCTTAGCATATTTTTTGAAAAGAAATCAGTGGTGTTGGGCATTATACTTCTCTCAAGAGAGGTTCAATTTTTGCAGCCAGACACCTTTACCAAGTCATCAGTAAGTGATTAACATTTCCCAACCATTAAGAAAGTACGTCCAGTTCCTCTTAGTAAAGTTCTGAGAACACTGTATCATTAAAAGGATACAATACGCCCGGAATGCTAAACCCCAGTTCAATATCTTGTATTTTCGCATTAAAGGAGCCTATGATAACATTTTGATTGCAGCAGTCAACACGTTTTGCAAACCTATTAGAATTGAAGGATCCTTCTTAATATACATATCGTACCTTACCAAAAGTAATAGGCACCAACGGATTCAGGTGTGTCCTCTGGGCCCGCCAGGCGAGTTCTTGGATTTTTTCTTTTTGAAAAATTTGATATGGTGGTGTGCCAAAGAGTAACGATGAAATAGGGAGACAGCGAGAAATTTCGTCCAGGTATAAGGGATATTTATAGGAGTAGGGGTTGTATAAGAATTACCAAAAAAGGTCACATTACAGAAGTCGATACAAGATGCTCGAAAATATGGTCACATGATGGCTCTAACGGCTAAACAGGCCTGACAGCAATGAACCATGCTCGATATAAGGGTGCGTATAAGATTCTGTGGCAGTAAATCCCATCTTCCACTAGAGTAGACCTTAGCTCACTAACTGACTGAGGAGTTAGCTGTCAGCATGGATTGCGACGCCCAAGGGCATCCAACACATATTTGATCGAATTGAAGTCTGATGATTGTGCTGGCCAGGGCAAGTTGAATATCTTCAGTTTCAAGATATTCCTCCACCACTTGAGGTTTACGTGGAGTGGTGTTGTCGTCCATAAAAAGAAAAGCTGGGCAACGCCATCCCTAAAAAGTCACACATAAGGTTGGGATCTGTTCTCGGTACCTCTGCACAGTTACGGTACCCCTATCAAAAACATGAAAAGGGGTGAGGCCGTTGATCATTATCCCCCCCCCCCCCACACACACACGAGAACACCGCCACCGTAAGTGTCCCTTTCAAGGGATGGTATCACATTCCTCGTTGTCTCCAGATGAAATAACAACTAGAGTCTGTAAGCTAAAATGAGACTTATAAGAGAATAGAACTACAACACAAGTTACAAAACGTTTTCTACGTGTTCTGTTAAATTTGTCGAGCAGTGTAGAACATGGATTATCAAAGCCTGTCATCCTGGACTAGCACACTAATAGCACACGACTAGCACGCTAACTACGACTGTTGTTCTTCCACCCCCTTGTAGAAAATAACCACGCTAAAAAATGAGCCTTTCACATACATGTGAAAGGTTCATTTTTGATGGTATTTTTCTAGGATTTTAAAATCCCCCAAAACACGCAAATCAGCCATATAATGCATGCAATCCACATGCGATATAATGACATGTCCTTAGCTGCAATGGGAGCGTATTCTAAACAAACCACTCAAGGGGATACATTCCTGCAGCAATCTGTTGTCATCCGATTCCTTTCCGAACGCGAAATTTTTTCTTTAAGTGATTTCTTAAAGGGAACATGAAAGAATCGAAATGGAAAAGACTATTTTTCTGAATAATCTCTTGTTTTATTCTAGATCGGATATACTATTCGATTCCTTCTTATGTCGTAATGGCCAGACTAGCTGGAAGTGGCACTTCATGATGTTGTTTATTGTCGAGAATGTTATCGAAGAGTATCCAAAGAAAGAAAAACAAAGGAGGGGATTAAAATCTCTCTTTCTCTGTTTTCATGTTTACAAACAACTATACATTAGTGAGTTGTTTTTGTTGGATTCATGGAATTAATCGGCCTTTTACATAACGTGGCTGAGTTAGTCGGTCTCAGGCGAGAGTAGCATGGTTTTTTTCTCCCGGAAACTCGGATTTTTCGTCCAGAAAACAGAAAATCAACCTCAGAACACACGCAATTTACAGACAGTATACACACAGCAATATGACCTTAGTCGCTGATGCTCCTAAAACCTTACTACAATAACAGATTACTTTTCGTTGATGCTTCGTTAATTCGAGCCACCAGATGACGCTTTACCTCCAATCTGGTCAAACTTTATCTAGAGTTGCTTCCTAATTAATATTTTGCTTCTGGTACCCTTCCGTCGTTTTCCCCCTCTTCCTCAAATAATTGGTCCGCGAGACGAACAGCCAAGTTTTGTGATCTTTGTTGGTCCCAACTTGTTTTTTTTTTTTTTTTCGCTCGATCGTTTTCGAAACGTGGACAGTTTTGTTTATCGGATGTGTGCTCAGAATTCGAACAAAGAAAGCTGACAGTCCGGGTAACATTCCACCTCCCTTCCCTATTAGTTACGTTCACGCAAGCAGCTTTATCGCACCCCAGTGTTAGATTAGAGACCGAAGAAGAGAGAAGAAATCTTCCGGATAAATTAATTTCCTTCAAGACTCTCCTGCTGGTCTTGCGATAGTGCGGATTCTTTTTGTACATGTTGTGTGTGTGTGTGTGTGTGTGTGTGTGTGTGTGTGTGTGTGTGTGTGTGTGTGTGTGTGTGTGTGTGTGTGTGTGTGTGTGTGTGAGCGCGGGCGCCCTTAGTGAAAGAGAGAGAGAGTTTAGCAAGAAATGCAGTAAGATAGCCAACCCAGAAGTGGTGTTATGATCGACAATTCGAAGTGGAAAATTCACAATGGATTACGTGAAGTTTTACCTGCACGATAAAATACTTCGATTACCGAGGATCGTTTAAAGGTAGTTCCAGAAAACAAAGGTTGAAGGGATATGTTATTGTTGTTGTAGGAATTTTAGGAGCATCAACTACTAAGGCCATATTGCTCCGTGTGTACTGTGTGCAAATTGCGTGTGTTCTGTGGTCGTTTTTCTGTTTACTAGACGAAAAACCCGAGTTTTCGGGAGAAAAAACCACGATACCCTCGCTGAGACCCACTAATTCTGTCATATTGTGAAAAGGGCCTATAAAATTCCTTTCATCATCGACAGGACTCGCACGAAGGTCTTTTCCACCCGGTATGGGGAGGACGGCGATTCTACCAATTGTGCTTGAAGGGATAAGTGAGGAAAAAGAAAAATTGGTTCATGAGTTGAAGTTGGACAGTAAATCGCCTCTTGAATGCGCGACTAGCACAGTGGTATCGTCACCGTCCTCTCCACGCCGAGTGGAAAAGTCCCGGGTTCGAATCTAGTCGATGACGCGAGGAACTTTTATGGGCTTTTTTCACTCCGTGGCTGAGTTAGTCGGTCTCAGGCGTAGATAGCAAGGGTTTTCCCCCGGCAACTCGGGTTTTTCGTCCAGCAAAACAGGCAACTCGACTAGAGAACACACGCAATTTACAGACACAATGCACGGTAGATGAATTTAATTATTCGGGTGGCGTTAAAATAATAGTTTGTAGTTTTTTTTGTTTTTTTTAGTAAATCGCTTCTCGGCCTTTTGGCTAAGGTCAAAGTGTGGTAAACGGATGTTGATTGGTTGCGGCACATGTTCGGATTACCTTGAAAGAACGCGTGGGAAATTTAATTTTTTTTTTTTTCATTTTTTATTAACAACAAAATACACAACAGGTAACCGTTAACAGTGTATCTGAGAGCAGAACAATGAACACAATTGATAACAATAATATGAAATCCAACAGAAAGATAAACATTGATTTTAAAAATTAAAATCGTATGTACAAAGGAGGATTGCATTAAGTTAAGTTACTGGTAAAACAATTAATAAATTAATTAGTTAAGAGAATAGAAAAAATAATAATAGACCACAATAATTAGATGAGAGCTAGCCACTTTGCAGTTTAAGAGAAGAGGCAAACTTGTGAATGGAGTATATCAGTGATTGGGAGTTTTCAAAGAAGTCAATGAGAGAGTCATTTGCTGATTCTGTTCAGTGGACTGAACTTCATAAAGTCCGTGGTGGCAGAGTCAAGGCGAAACGGTGTAAGGTTCCTAACTTGTCTACAAGGAGCATTAAAGTTTATTTTACTAAGGATATCAGATGCTTCATAAGTTTCAGTGATTACTTTGGCTAGTAGGGTGATGTCAGCAATAATTCTTCTAGTGCACAGAGGCTTCAGATGAAAGTAAGCACATAGCGATTTATAGTACACTGTGTGATAAAATAGAGGATGACGGAACGTAAGGTAAGGGACAAAATTTTTTTGGACTGCTTCAATTTGGTTAATTAATGTTTTCGTGTGAGGATTCCAGATGGGTGAGCTGAATTCAAGGATTAGCAGAACTATAGTTTTATAAATGATAACTGCATATCTGCAGTCTTTGAACTTGTAAGTGTTCCGTTTGATGATTCCCAGTGTTTTGAATGCTTTGCTGGTGATTTTAAGACATGGGCATTGAATTTAGCACTGCTGGAGAAGAGAATCCCCAAGTCGTTAACTTGGTCACACCTTTCGATGATCACAGAGTTAATACTGTACTCCGTATTTATTAGTTGTGGAGATCTGCCGGATGAGAAAGAGATTACTTTGCAATTCGATGGGTTAGCAGACAAGCCATTAAGAGATAGCCACAGAGAGAATTTATCGAGAGCACATTGAAGCTGTTGACAATCGGTAATCTCCTTCACTGCTGAGTAGACCTTAAGATCATCTGCATAGAGAGCAACTTGAATACTGGAGGTGTAGAAGAAAGAAGGAAGATCATTTATGAAAACAATAAAAAGTAGAGGCCATAGGGGAGGGCCTCGAGGTACTTCCCTTAGTAGTATAAAACGGTCCGAGTTCACTTATTGACGATAACGCTCAAGGAACGATGCGTAAATAGCTGCGTAGTCATGAGAGCAAAGGGTCACGGATACCATATTGCTTAAGTTTTTCAAGAAGTTTTTCGTGAGGGACTTTATCAAATGCCTTAGATATATATGTGTAGACTGCATCAACTTGAAGGTGATTATCAAGAACTTAGGAGGTATATTGCTAGAAAGGAAGCAAATTTGTAACTACAGACTTGCCACTGCAGAAACCATGTTGGTTCTGATCAATGAAAGGCCTGAAGAATTCGAAGAGATAGTTGTGTACTGCTGTGTCGAAGAGTTTAGCCAGACTGTTTTGCGACGATATGGGTCTCTAATGACAGATGACAGATACCAATTCAGAAAAAGTGCCCATGGAGATCCACAGGAAAAAGGCATACAGGAGAAACAGAACGTGTAACGTCTATGAGACAGAGAGTGGAGAGAGACAGTGAACGAGTTGTTGCATTAGGCATTTAGGAACATCGGCAGCTAAGGCCATAATGCTATGTATACGCCGACCGGACTAGCCGGGTGGGTAAAGTGCCTGCCTGGCAACCCAAAGGTCGGGGTTCGAATCCCGCCTGGGGCTTGGATCAGAGTAGAAAATGCAAAAACTTTGGGAGGTGCATTATGGCCACAGAAACCGATGCGCCAACAACTAACAAAAAAAAAAAAAAAAAAAAGCTACGTATATATTGTCTGTAAATTGAGTGTGTTCTGATGTTGATTTTCTGTTTGCTGGCCGAAAAACCCGAGTTTCCAGGAGGAAAAAACCATGCTACCCTCACTTGAGACCGCCTAACCTCGCCTAAGTCACGTTGTGAAAAAGGTCGATAATATTTCCTCCCGTCGTCGACGGGACTCGAACTCAAGGTCTTTTCCACCCTGCGTGAGGAGGATGGCGATTCTACCAACTGTGCTACCCACGAAGGCAACTGAACGAGATAGGTCATTAAAAGCTCCGTTCAAAAGACTGCACTCTTTTGAACGGAGTCTAGAAGCCTGAGAGAGCCTGTGGGAATTCCACCTCCACTAAAGATCTAATGCTATATGAAGATTATACTTCTGGTCAAGTTGTGTTATCTAAAAGGGAAAGTTTTTATAGTTAGTGAGCAAGGCTTCATCTCAATTTTTGCTAATTTGCCATTTCCCCCTCCTTAAATTTCCAGAATTCCTCTAAAACTGTCTAGAAAAAAAAAAAAAAAACGTTTTTTGCTACTGTCTACATAACGCTCCCTTTTAATTTGCGATTGGGCTCTGGTGTGCTTCAAATCCTGCGATCTTTTAATTTCACATTAGCATTTTTGTCTAACCAAATCTACAGCTAAAAAACAAAGCAAACAAAAAAAAAATCCGAATTTAAAATACGTTTGTTGCAGGATGCCAACATTTGTCGGCAATTTGCGTTCGCATATTGATCCTAGTTACAATTAAAACGCGTGAATAATCATAGAATATCTCAAATTTAAGCATTAACTAGTACCTTTTTTGTGAACAGTTTTGGCTGTCCAGGATTATAGACAATATTAATTTCTTCATCATAAACCATAACCCAAACCAGTAATCTCTTACTCAATAAACAAACAACTGTTAAAAACGGAAGTAAAGTTTAGAAATTAATAAACATCAAAGATAAAATAGCCAAGAATTTTTAAGGACAATTAAAAAGGTGACTGTCCTAGAAAAGCCATCTTTCTATCGTTATTTCATCGAACTTTTGTAATTACCAAGAGGTATCATTTGCAAACAATTTTATTTTTAGTAACTCCATACCGCTTTTTTTTAGTAGATGGCGCAGTGTACCCTGGTTATTGATGACAACTAGAAGCAAGTTTGGAATACTCTGTTGACATTCCTCTTAAGTAATTAATAGCGTTAGCAAATAGAAAATCATTACTCGTCCTACAGTATTTCGTGCAGTTTGAAAAGATAGTAAAGATCGACATGCGCAGTGAATGTCCAAATTCTAGGTTAATATGGAAATATTGTTTTAAAAATATATTTGATTAAACCATCTTTATCAAGGCTTGAGAAATGAAGTCTATAGTTTTGAAAGACCAGATTGTAACTTTAAGAAAGTCTATACCCTAATAAAAGAAACAATTATTTTAGATAATGCGAAAGTTGGTTTGGATTGGGTTGTTTTTGGCGTTGAAGCCAAAGGGCAAGGGGCGTTGGTACATTATCTGTAAGTTACAGTTCCTTGTTTTTCTGGATGAAAAACCACATTATTCGATTAAAAAAAAGAGTGGGTTTTTTCTCCAGGAAACTCGGGTTTTTCGTCTGGCAAACAGAAAATCGACCTCAAACACAGACAATAACCTTATCGCCGATACTCCTAAAAATCCAATACATCTACATATGCTAACTGTAAGTGTAAGAAATGGGATGCCAAGCGTTCAATCCGGGATCCTCCTTTCCCGGGGTATCTACAAGCTCAAGAAACAATTAGATCATGTATCATTTACAACTAATGCTACCAGTTTTAGACAGCTAACTGTGGCAGATTGAGACAGTCGCTGTGGGGACCTTTAATGCAACTCTGACAGGATCGATGGTCTTCTTGTTCAAAGGGTCGCTACAAAACAATTTATTCCGAAAATTGCTTTTGCCACTGTTAAAACACTTTAAAATGATTTGTTTCCTAGGAAGTATACCCTTTATTTGGTCATAAGTTATGCTTGCTTTCAGAATTTATTTTGACTAGCTCTTTCTTTGTTTCTGTGGCCTTCCTGAAAGACAAGTTTTTTTCTGTCTTCATTATTCTTGTTTATACATAATTTTGACTCACCCTGTATTGTAAGTATCAAACTAAATAAATTTTCTTGTAGTTTCTATATTTATTTACCTTTTTTTTTTTTATACATATGCGGTTGTACGCATGATGAGTTGCCCAGTAACGTGTGAACTAATTACACCAGAACGTTTCATCCAGACCTTCCAGAACCCGCTGTTTATTATCATGTTAATCTCGTGGGCGATAAATCCTTTACATTATTTAACCTTATGCTACCAAAATGCCTGAATTATATTAACATTACGGTAAACGCATATTACACGTCCTCTCTAATGTGGTTTATAGATCTGTTTTACAGGGTGATAAAGCTATACTCACTTGAAGGAGCTATTTCAGTGCAGTTAATACAGAGAGTAGTTTAATACCAAATTCCGACTACAGAAGAAAATTTTAGGCTTTTCAACTTTAAAAAATAAAACTAATAAAAAAAAATCAAGAGAAAATATGGAGAAAATCAGCAAGAGATGATGTCAGAGAAACAATCAAGAGCTGCGATATGAAAAACGATGGAGAGTTTAGCCACTGTCGAACTGCAACTCTGATATCAGGAGAGTCCAGTCTTGGCAATATGTATTCATCAACATTGCTTGACAGGTGAAAACCGGTTCTCTTCTGATGAACTTTCAAACTCTTCTTGGTTCATGTTTCGTGTAAGTTTTCTCAGCAGCAACCGTCTATAATTAGCTCTTATAATTTTCTCCCCTATGTGTCTTGTCAAAGAAACTACGCGCATCAGACTTCAAAGGTGAGGAAACTTCGATGCTAAAATGGTTGACCGAGACGTAAATGCCAGTAAATGAGGTACTCAAGCTTCATAATTGGCCTTTTTGACTTCGCGGTCTGGTAGCCGTCGTCATAGCAACGAAAAAGGGGGATTTGAAGAGTTTATTTTCAAAGTGCCATCCTCCCACTAACACTAACATAGGTAATCTTGTTCGAATAGAAGGAAACTTCCGCGATCATCGGTTGTAATCCCAAAGCAAATGGAGAACTCTGATTGGTGGTGGTGGAGGTGCGTGCCCACAAAACCATTTAGGATTACACCGAACATTACACAGAGAGAGGGTCTCTTGTGAACCATTTTAATCCGAGCAGATGATTTATACAAGCCTCTAAGAAAACGCTAAAGAAACTGAATTTGAGTACGACAGAGTTAAAAGTATAAAAAAAAATTCTGTTAGATGGATCGTTTCAGATGAATTATCGTATCAATACATGCTCTTCAAGTCAACAAAAACAACCTAATTTAACGGTGAAGAATTAACAAGTGGAGAATATTTTTTAGTGTCTTCTACTTTCCTGCTGGACAGTTTTTGTTTAAAATTAAATACAACACACTGAAAGCTGAACTCCACAAACTCCCATTGGGAACGTCTAAGGTTTCGTTCGTTAATTCTTTTTATTCTTTTTATAGACACGTTCTTAAGAGTGGAGATGATTGCAAAGTTGACTCTAACTATCGTGCTACCGGTTGTCATGGTAATGTCACACAGAAGAGCGACAAAAGAGTAATGGGCTGAAGGTAACCACTGATTGGTGTGTTAGGGTTGTAAGAACCGAAAACTTACTTGAAGAAATTTATGTTATCCAAAGGTTAACATAAATAAATCCAAAGGTTTATGTTATGTTAACCACAGTTGTAGGTCTAACAGTATCAAAAGAAAGTTTGTGTCAAAAAAATCATTCATTTTACGAACATATTTTTCACAGGAAGACACTTAATTGAGAACAAAGCAGTAACTGAGAATTATTTTTCATGGAAACATTAGCAGTTATTTTGGAATTGCTAATAGTATTAGTATTAGTAGTAGCAAATCATGCAAGAAAGCAAGCTTATAAAGCACCAGCAAAATAAAAAAAAAACTACCCAAGTAATCTGTCCATTCCCTCCAATAATTTATCTATTTCTTCCTTGAATTTATTCAAACTACACTTTCATAACAATATATGGAAGTTTGTTCTAACAATCAACCACTCGCTGGCTGAAAGCAAACTTCCGCACTTCTATCCGGCAACCATTCTTCCTCAATTTGAATTTATGCTTCCCCTCAGGTGTGTAATCTGAGCAAGAAGAATACATCAGCATTGAGCTTGTTCAATCCATTTAAAAGCCTTAAACACCTCAGTTAGATCATCTCGCAGATGCCTGGTCTCGAGACGCTGCAATTTGCAAAATTGAAGCCTTTCTTTGTAAGGCCACCCTTTTGTACCCTTCACTAATAATCTCGTAGCCCCTCTCTGCATCAGTTCCAGCAGTTCTACATCCTTCCTAAAATGAGGCCTCCAGACCTGTAGACAGTACTCAAGATGTGACCTAACCATTGGCTTGTACAGTGCCTTCTAATTCCTGCTAGCAAAGTCCTTGTTATCATCGACAAAACCTCATGAGCTGTTCTGGAAGCCGCTATGCACTGCTCAGAGAACTGCATATCTCACTCCGAAATTAAACCCAGGTCTTTTTCATTTTCCACTACCATGGGTGTAGTACCATACAGTTGGTACATTAATCTGGAATTACTGTACCTATACGCAGTACCTTTCATTTGTCAATGTTCAACTTCAACTGCTTTTTCTCAGCCCAGCTGCCTAATTTTTCTATATCTTATTGCAGTAGTTTATCCTGATTACTGCCATTAACCACCGTTCCAATCTTTGTACCATCTGCAACCTCAGAAATTAAGACTGACTGACATACTGTCATCCATATCACTAATAAATATAGGCCTGGCAACCCAAAGGTCGCGGGTTCGATTCCCGCCTCGAGCTTGGATCAAAGTACTGCAAAAACCTTGGGAGGTGCATTATGGCCACAGAAGCCTATGCGCCAACAACTACCAAAAATATATATATATATATAAATAAATAAATAAATATAGAATATAACAATGGGACCAGCGCCGAGTCCTGGGGATTCCAGCAATAACGGAAGACCAAGATGAGCAGTGCCCATTGATAACTACACTTTTTCTTCTTCTCCCACTCAATCATCACTTTATCCAGAGCAGTAACCTTGCCCTTAATGCCATACTGCTCCAGTTTGTACAGCACTATTTTATGTGCGACAGTATCGAAAACTTTTCTGAAATCCAAGTGTATGATATCAGTATTGAGCAAGGTTGGGATGTGAACACTATCTACAAGCTGCGTTCGATAGTGTTCACATCCCAGGCTTGCTCAAACTCCTTCGAAATTACTATCACATCACAGGCCAAGTATTGAAGTTTCTAGCATCTCTTCTTCAGAATAGAACCATCCAAATGTCCATAGGGAAACAAAGGTATACTAGAAAAACAAGCAGGCGTTCCACAAGGAGGACTCCTGTCTGAAATTCTTTTCACAGCTATCATCTACCCGCTAATACACAATAGAACAGATATGATATCATATGCAGATGATTTAAAGATCTTCACAAAAATAAATTCGACCGATGAAGCAAAAAACGCCACAGTAACCATCAACAAGACCTTATCCGAAGTACAGCAGTACCTCACGAATTTTTACCTGCAAGTGAACCCCGAGAAATCTACCATCATGGTATTCTCACTTAAACCCATACCAACCATAATTCAGCCTGCGATTGTCGGAGTCCTAATCCCCTGCATTGAAAAGCAAAGAGATCTGGGTGTGATCTTCGACAGAAAATTACGATTCCATCATCATATAGAAGAACTCTGTGCTAAATTCAACAAGAAACGGTGGGTTGCCAAGCAGCACTTGCTACACATTCAGAACATAAACCTGATAAAAATGTATATCAGGATAATGATTTTCGGAGGTGTACTGTATGGAGTAGAGTTGTGGGGCTCAGCTGCAGACACCACAATTAAACCATTAAAAGCCGCTGTATACTGGCTCCTGAAGTGGGAAACCTGGAAGTGTCATCTCCCACCACAGCAGCGCACAACACCGATGGCCAAAGCGCTGAATTTAACCAGGTTTTCAGCATTAATGCACGAGAGAAGATTCATCTTCACCGTAAAAATTTGCCAGGAGAGTCTCAGCACCCAACGCGTTTGGGACACCGTGTGCTGGCGGATTCCCCAACCAGCTCTCCGCTCCACTCCCAAACTTCTTGCTCTTCCTTCGAGGTTACATTTTAAAGATCGGTTTCTCCCTTATCAGAAGCTCCATCTGGTTCAATCCCTGTATGCTGACTTGTTTAAAATCATAGATGATAAAAAGTATAGACGGCTCATCCTAGATCTGAACGTGGTCTCCACAACTACTAACTGATCTCAGATCGTTCTGGCTAGGCAAGAAACTCGCAGAAAATCGAACTCAAGGAAAATAGCTTTTGTTATCACAATTTTTATTATTTTTGTTATTTTGTATTAGTTTTCCTTCCAAGTCAATATTATCTGCTATAAGAACTTTTATATATATAATCTGCCTATAATTTAATCTTTATAATCCCGGCGAGGTTAACCCCTGGCATGATGCCGTGAAGGGTACTGTAGGGTCGTGGTACCTGCGTGTGCTGATGAACTTTACAATAAAGATCTTATTTACTTATTTTCTGCATTCAATCCCTTTCTTGCTGCATGATAGAATCCAATCATATTGGTCAGTCAAGATCGCCCCTTAAAAAATCCATACTCTGAATACAGTATAAGTGCATTCCTGTCTACATGGTCCTGCATTACGTCTTTATCCAGTGAGAATTATTTTCCCCTAGAAGAGAATATACAGCCCATGCCTTTTCTTCTCTGCTGCAAGTCTGATCAGTTCATTTCATGCCTATTTAAGTCTAAGCCTGGAATGGGATTTCTTAATTGGTATCAAAAGCCTAGTGACTTCTACGATTACTACCATGAATGCTTCCCATTTAGATTTTTTTTTTTTGAGGTTTTTCCTCCAGCAAACAGAAAATCGACCTCAGAACGCACCCGATTTACAGACAATGTGTATACACGGAGCAACATGGCCGTAGTCGCCGATGCTCTTAAAAAACCCAACCCAACCCATAAGAAATATTAATTTCACTAGGAACTTCGTGGATAGCTAAAGTTTGACCACTCCTGATCAGATCACCAACTTAAGTGACTGAATCATCGATGTTTGAAGTTGAGAGAAGGCTAGAGCGAAGATCATCTTCGACGAACAAGCAGTCCACTTCAAATTTTGGGAACCAATGAAATGTCCTCGAACGACACTTAGTATCTTCTCCAAAAATTGTTTTTAACATTTCCTGAGCTTCTGTTGTACTTTTCTCTAATTGAAACAAATTATATAAAAGTAATAAGAGAAAATTCTATGCATTACTGTCTAGATGAATCATTCAACATGTTACAACAAGTCAAAACTCGCTACAGAGCTGTAGCAGCTTTAAGATAAAAGTCCCCGAACTTTTTGATCAAACCTCGTATGTATTATTACTTTATCTTTCTCGGTACACCTCTCTTGTGTTTTATATAACCTAAAAGTTGTAAAGCTCGTTCAGAGAGGCAATATGCACTCTGTATTGGTATTTTCACTGAAATTTCACTCCCTGGGTGTATCGTTTGTAAAAAAAATAAAAAGAAACCTTAATAACATCAGCCAAAAAAGTAGTGCGATTTGATGGACTGAGCAAACTTTTATTAACTTCAACACCACCTCTGCTTTTTGCATTTAATATACGATCTACAACATTTATACAATATTACAGAACTCGTTAAAGGTAATATTTTAATCAGTACAGTACTTTCTTTATCTTTTCTGGAATGCAAGCATCATTGGTACAGATCGTAAAGGATTTTCTAGTTTATCTCTTGGTTCTTCAATTCTTTATCTTGCATCCCATCTCTCTCTCTTTGCGTGCGTGCACGCGGCACTGAAGCTAAGAATATTGCCTTCCTTACAACTTCGGATGGCTTTCCGAATCTACTCATCTTTCTTCTTGACCTTACTCCTTTCTCATCCTCCGCGAATCGAAATTCTTATTCATCTTTCCATCCTCCCCATCAGACTAGGTCATCATAGAGCAGAATACCCAATGAGATCACAGATAGACCCTCAAGTCTAAGTACACAGAAAGGAAACGGATCGCAAAGCATCTGAAAAATGTATGAAGTCATGCTATTTCTATGGCCAGAGGAATTTTGTTCCTAAGAAGGTAGAAAATGAAAAAAAATTTCTTTATGGACAAACTACTAACTGGATGCATACATAAAATTCTGATTTAACAAAAAGTAAAAGTATGACTCTAAGGACATCTATCGGTGGATAGCGTGTGTATACGGAATTGGAGAATCTGAGTCCGAGATTAAAATTGTGGGTTCGTGATAAATGATAGTTCAGGATGAACTTTGGAAGTGTCTTCCATCCTCTGTCACTATATAGATTAAATGATGGGCCGTATAAGCTGTGCATTACAAGAACCAATTCTCAGCAACTGACATTTAGCGTCTCTAATGGTGAATTATGGAACGACGTAGCTAATACAGCCAGGAATAGTATATTCTATCACCTGTGGCCACTGAGGTACCAGTTTGACATACAGTTTTTGAAGGTTCATGAAAAAAAAAACAGGGTACATACACCACCCATGTCAGTAAACATTCAAGAGTTTCTAGACAGGATTATTAATGCCACAGAGCTAGTAGATATCGATTTATTGAACAACACAAGGAAGGAATTTGTGTATCGTCTGGATGTTTTCGGTGTAACCCTTGAGGAAGCTATGCCGAACATTTATAAAGACAAAAAAAAAAAAGAAAAAAAAGAAAGAACTGTTGTCACTCCCTGACAAAAGTTGTTGATTCACCACTTACCACTCCTTTGAAGAGGTTTGGGTTTAAATTCCATTGGATGCTAAGAGAAATCTTAACTTGAAGTTATTAATGAAAATAAACCATTGATAAAGATTATTGACTATACTTAGAGGCAGTCCTATTTTTGCTGAATTTAAATCTTAATCAAACTTAGTCATCAGCATACGTAGATAATACTATCCTAGGAATTTCCAAGGTCTTTTAACCACAAGTAACTATGGTGATTGTCTGAGCGGGCTGCATTCGTTATTTCATGAGTTATGGTTTGCCTGTTTCTCTGGATGAAAACCCAAAGGTTTTCCAGGGGGGAAGTGGAAAACCAAATATATAGGAACTATAAACTATAGAATTCAGTGTATTTATATTTTGGCTTAAATCAGTTCACTGAATATCGGAATAACTATTCACGAAAAGTAATAAAACATCGGAAACATCGAGTTCTCTATTTTACTAGGATGTGCTTTAATGCTGAATGCAAACAGCATTTGAAAAGACGCATAGGGGTTCCGAAAATCTCTTTTAAAATATGAATCTCCCATCTGGCACTTTTTTTTACAATAAATGCAACTGATGGTAGCTTCAGTTTGAAAAGGGATTTAGACTCTATTACCGAGAGTTGTTTTGGGATCGATGCTTGTACATGGTGTAGGATGATGATGAAAATTCTTTTGCAGTAAAAGAGAAGATACTTTAGAGAAGCGTTGGGGAGATCGCGCGGAGGGGAGTAATGAAAAAAAAAAAAAAAAAAAAACACCGGAAGCATTCAATATCGCTGCAGATTTCGTATGCTTAGATCGTATTGAATTGCACTCTCTCTGAAATGGGAGCATTATCAATTTTTTTCACGATGGATTTAGAACTGTGTTTCTCAAGGCACAAGCTTTTAAAAGGGCTACATTAGTATCTTTGGTTTAAACTAGTTCCATCCTTCCATCCCCTGCAATAAATTCGGAGAACTTAAAAAAAACAGAAAAAACATTCTTAATCTTGCATTTCGGAGTTTTTAGAGAACAGCAACATGTTTCAGTTTTTATTCATTCTAGCTCTACTACCTAATAATTAATATCACCGGTGTTTCCATCATTAATAAATAATTCAAATTGCATACACCACTTACGTAGTTGGCCTTCGCATGCTTATTATGCATGCAACTCTAGATAAACAGAATAATAAATGCTGATACACCTATCTCTTTCCACAACTCCATACGAATACTCTCTGTCCATATTTTTATTATTTACCAATAGAAATGTTAGTCTGTGTTTATATTTATTTACTGCAAGGTTTCGCTCAATAAAAATTTAGTACACTTTGTAGGAAATATTTCTTTTTTGAAAGTCAAAGGTAGTTGCACAAATTTAATTTGTAATTGTGTTCACCACACTCAACTTGCCGAAGTAGCCACCTGCAGCACTGTTATACTATAAACAAAAATGGCGACTTCCATTAGTGCAAAAAAAAAAAAAAAAAAAAGCACAAGGCATTTTTTTTCTGGGAAAAAACAAATTCTATAATCCAAGTTAAGTGGAAATTTCAGACAAGATTCTGCAAAACCTCCATCGATAACCATTTTTTCAGTCTATGATTGGTATAAGGCTTTTGTAACTACTGGACGTTCTGGGCGGCAAGAAGGGTGTAAGAAGGCGCAAGGCGCATTGGGCAGTATAGAAGTTGATGCTATGGCTAATGACAGAAGTCAAGCACTCTCTTTGGAGATGTTTATTAAGATGGCAGGTGAAAAAAATAAATTTTCTCTTTATACCCCGGGGACCACAGAAGGACAGAGGAGTTCAGAAGATCACGTGGCTTGAAGCACGGTCACTCAAACGTGTTCCTTCTCCTGTGACCACTCGATTACGGCAGCGATGTTTCTTAAATAAATGTTCTGTTTATACTCTAGGACGACCAAATCACACATCAGAAGAGTTCACAAGATAGGGAGATGCAAGGACATTACCATGTTTAATAGTCATGTGCTTTGAACCAGGTCACTCGAAGAATGTGAAGTGCGTTTTGTGTTTAGTGACAGGTTCATCTTCCACGCCACATTAAAGGTGAATACATCAAAGTTCAAGTATTTTTGTGCTACAGGATGCAGAAAGAAGGGCCCGTTCTTCTTCACAGAAAGAACAATCAAGAGTACCATGCACGGCGATAACATACAGGAAAATTAGCATTAGTAGAGGCACATGATGCAAGAAAGCAAGCTTATACAGCATCAACCAAAAAAACATTCCAATTTCACTGATACATTCATTCCAAATGTTTGTCTAGCTCTGCCTTGAATTTATTTAAGCTATTAACTTCCACAACAACAGATGGGAGTTTTTTCCAGCAATCAACTACCCGCTGGCTAAAGGCAAACTTCCGCACATCTATTCTACAACTGTCTTTCCTCAGTTTGTATCTATGCCCCCTCAGGTTTGTAATCTGAGCAAGAGGAAGAATCCCATCAGCATTGAGCCTGCTCAATCCATTCAAGACCTTATACACCTCAATCAGATCGCCTCGCAGGTGCCTAGTCTCCAAAAGCTGCAATTTGCAGAACTTAAGCCTTTCTTCCTAAGAGCACCCCCTTGTTCCCTTCACCAGTCTTGTTGCCCTTCTCTGTACTCGTTTTAGCAACTCTACATCCTTCCTAAAATGAGGCTTCCAGACCTGTACGCGGTACTCAAGGTGTGGCCTGACCATTGCCTTATACAAGGGGATAATTATCTCCTTATCCCTGCTCGCAAAATTCCTGTATATCATTTACAAGACCCCATGACCTACTCTGGCAGCCTGTCTGCACTACTCAGAAAACTTCATATCTGATTGCACAATTACCCCAGCTCTCTTTCATTCTCCACTATCCTGAGTGTAAATTATCCAGTCCAGCAAAATACAAAGGGTTATCCCAGTAACAATGTGCTTTTCTAACAGGATATCACACCCCTCACTTCCAAAAGGATCTTCGAGGCTACTCTGATCTTCACTTTCCAGTTTAACGGGTAGGGCGTGCTGGTCAGCTCGCTCATCGGACCTCACATCACTGGACTTCTTTTTGTGGGACAACGTTAAGGATCAGGCGTACAACTTTCCCTTGCTAACTGTTGTCGGGGACTTGCTGGAAGTCATAATCATGTTATAACTGTTGTAATGTGGTAAGTTACTTCTATAGCGACTTTGGTTTTGTACTATTTTTTTTCTAGTACAATGTTTCGTCTGTATAAACCTAATAAAATGTGTGAAGTTACTTTTTGAATTACCCGCACGTATAACAAAATTTTAAGTATTAATAAAAGAATGATACAAACTGGACGGTTGTAAACGGCTGTCATCGATCAAACATACAAGAAGAAGAAGAAGAAGAAGAAGATATTCCCCTTCTCCCGATTTAACCACTTATCCAATTTCCTGTAGATTGGAGACGTGTGGAGAAATAGAAACAAAGAAGGCCATCTTCAATCCTCGCGTATTCATTTTTATGAAACAACTGTTGTTATCTGGCAACAAACCATAACTCGGCCCGATATCTGCTGATGCTCTGACAGGTATTGCATGGGCATTCGTCTCTGCACCTTCTCCCTACCTCGTATTACGGCAGTAATTCGGAGTATTTTGTTTACCACAGCGAGAACAGGAAATGGCCGTTCTCTGTACGAATCAGTGCATTTGTACCTGCCAACATTGATTGCCCGCCCCTGTTCCTGATGACAACCTGCCTGCCTGTAACGACATATTTCCCCAGAGGATGCTCCCTCTGTGATCGATCGCAATGGCCAATCTGCCACGCTATGTAGCGCAGTGTCCAAAACGCTGTCTTAGAAATTCTCGATAATTCCGGCCATTACATCACCAACCAGTTTGACATAATCTTCAGAATTCAGGTAGCTACGGGAAATTCTACATAATTACGATCATCTACCTCCTCCCCACATAGACATTACGGGATAATGGCTGGGTAAAGTGATAATTAATGTTCATTAAGGAGCGATCTTTATTCCACCATCTTTTCCATCTCTCCTAATGCTCTTTTCTTCTTTCATTGTTTCCACATTTTTATGGGCAGCCAGAATGATTTTTCGAGTTTATTCTCTTTATCTCTCCTTACGAAAATGCTTAGGGTAATTAACCTCGATTAAGGATTGAGAGGAAATAAAAAAAAGGCTATTTTCATATTATGTACACTAAGGCGAGTTATAAATCAGTTCAACTACCAGATGCCCAAGTACCAGATCCCATTAAATCTACTGCGTTCTAAATTTGGGAAAATTCCCCTTAATTAATGAAGTCATCACTATTCCAGCTTTGATAAAGTGCTTATTAAGTACGTTGGGGTGATTTCTAAGCAACTAACGTAACCTAATCAAAATTTAATAAGTATAGAAATGACTTCTAATATTACATTTTTAATTGCGATAATTACTTAACGAATGTTCAGTATTAAATGAGAAATTTTATCTCTAAACTCCAATCCACCAGGTAAATGTGCTAAGGAATTATTGTCCATAGTTACAGTGAAGGATATAAGAAGAGACATCTTCGATTTATCCAACGATCGCTTTCATATACCACATCAGACTTAATATTGATTTTTCTCCTTAGATACCAAGTGCAGCTAATGTTTCCTTCAAAATGCGTCTTCCATCGTCTACTTCTAAAGTTTGATTCTAATTATGGCAGAGGATTTTAAAATTAAATACAGATCATCTTTTCACAACGACGTTAAAAATTAAAGTATAAGAATTGCACTATAATATCAAAAGTAACCAGACACCTGGTGTTTGAAGAACCTTTTGTTAATACAATATTTAAATCTCTGAAAATTAGACTTCTTAGCTGTATACTGTATCCTGGTCGGTGGACTCAACCAATTTTTGATAACAGAAATGAGGTATGTTGGTCCATTCTTCTTTCAATAGAGCAGTCAATTCAGATATGTTTTCTTGACCAGACATCGAAGCTCCAGTTCATCCCAAAGGTGTTCAGTGGGGTTGATACAGAAGTTCTCGACAGACCAATGAAGCTTTTTTGCACTCCCGTGTCATCAGACCAAGTTTCTACAGGTTGTGCGGTGTGATGTCGCGCACTATTATCCTGAAATAGAAAAGGGGCTCCTTAGCGAGAATTAGTCGGTCTTGGACGAGGATGGTATCATTTTTCTCCCGGAAAATCGGGTTTTTCATCCAGCAAACAGAAAATCGATCACAGAACACACGCAATTTATAGACAATATACATGGAGCAATATGGCCTTAGTTTTTGATGCTCCTAAAACCCAACTACAACAGCTCCTCAGCGAACGACGACCAATGGTCCAGGCCTAAATTACGATAAACAACCCCACACGGCAATGTCCAAACTATAAATTCTGGATTCACCCCCGCCCGATTGGCGAATGATCCCCACGTGATCTTTAACAGCCATACCAAACCAGCTGTCAGACACCCTGACTCCTGGGGAAACTCCCGAGGGCGGAAGACCTGGTATGTGGAACATACGAGCCCCCTGCCATTGGGAGAGAGGGATCGTACGTTCCACATTGATAGCTTTTACATGCGTGATGACAGTATACGCAGTATAAGCTTTAGCCAGCCCGCTAAAGATGGAAAGCTTGTCGCCTATGTATAACACACTCTCGTAAATAACGTTGACCCGTATTCATCAGAGCCAAAAACGTCCATTAGATCAAAAACCATGACCGTGATTTCACACTCCATAACATAGCTTTTCAACGTTCCAAAAGCTAATTACGATGGACTGTGCACTAGGCAAGTGGACGCTGTCCATTACATGCTGCGATGTTTGGTCTGTGTGCTGCAGCACTTCCGTAAAATCCGATAGAATGGAGCTCCCTACGTATCGTCCTTTATTAATATCAGTTCCTGTGTCCTCCCCTCCCTGAACTGGTTAACAGTAATGGATGAGGACTGACGAGCTATAACCACCACTCTTCTGAGTGGTGTTTACAACTTGTCAGTGGTAGTTTCATCTCTATTTCCGTAAATTTTTTGCCGTCTAGCACGTTTCCCGGTTGTAATGGCACTATGACGTTTCCAGTTCCTGATTACATTTATCACCGTTGATCTCTGATGTTGCAGTTTTGCTGCAATGACATGAACAGATTACCAATATGCATTGCATAATCAGTACCAGAAGTCACTAAGCTCAGCTTCTTCACTTATCTGTATTTCATTGATCTATTTACTTGTAGTGTGAATGTAGTTGCTTCTATACCTATTCCTGACGTAAATGGCGGATATGGTTTATTTTTCTTTCTAAATGTCAGGGTTTCCATGGTTTTTTTCAACATGGCATACAGTGTGTCTGATAAATCACTTCCTATGTTGCCCAGGTTACAGAGCTATTGTAAATCGGTATAAACAATTCAAACGTGAAAGAACTTCAGTGCATGATGAAGAAATCCCAGGAGACGTCCAGCAAGATCGCCGTATTAGCCTCAAAGAACTAGCTGCAGAGCTCCAAATTAGTGTAGCGTCTATGGAGAACATCATCCATCAACAGTTGCTTTTGAGTAAAGTGTCTACTAGATGGCTTCCCAGACTTTTGAATCCTTAACAGAAGAAGGAAATGGCACAATGTACATATGAAATGTCGATGTGCTAGAAAAAGCAAGAGGAGTTTTTTACACGACTAGACACCATGGATCCATCATAATGATCCTGAAACTAAACAAATGGCCAACCAATGGAAGCATGCAGAATCACCCCCACCCAAAAAAAAGGCAAAGGTGCAACCGTGTGTTCGCAAAGTGATGCCTTCAGTTCTTTTGGGATCAGCATGGTGCAATACTAACGGTTACTTTCAAAAGGCTGTCTTCTGACGGAGAAGCATTTTCAACCTCCTCATAAAGCTTCAAGGAAAAGCTATCAAAAGGCGTGCTCCTGCTCTACGATAATGCCCTCGCATGCTGCCGTGACGTATGTCCACGAATGTAGGTTTGAAATATTGCTCCATCCTGCTTATCCCCTCCGACCTTGCACCCTCGGATTGGTCTTGAATACAAATCTTTTTTGAGTCCCTGTGGTCAATGCACGGAAGTTAGATTCAATGGGCGCCGATGAGTTTCAATGGTACAACCCCTCAATCCCATCCACAGCATGCAAAGTAAATATACATCATTAGATTTTGCGACGACTTAGCGTTACAGGTCAAGCGGCACCGGGGTTCCCTCCAACTCCGTATTGAGCTGATTGTGTGATCTGACTTTACTTTTTTCCTGCTGACCTTCGTGGGGGAGAGGGGTCAGAAGTAAGTAGTCTGTGAAGCAATTTTGTGAAATAACTCCAAGAAATCCAATCCAATTAGATAAAAGTGTGTTTCCAGGACAACGTTGTTGAAGCTGAATGGATTATTTACCGCGAGCAGTAAGAATTTCATCAACGAATAGAGGGATTGATTCTCTCTGTCTTTCTAAAAAGAGAATGAACGGAAATAAAGGAAAAGAACATGATTAGAGAGAGCTGAAGTCATAGAGAGAGAAAGAAACAGAAATAAATGTGCAGTTACTGTTTACTAAAGCGTAAGAGCAAAACATCAAAATAAAGAAACCCGTTTGATCAACTCACAACAGTTTCCTGCTGCGTTTCAATCAGAGTGCCGTAGAGGTCACATCCCGGGCTACACGATGACGTAAATCGTTATATAAATGCAAATGTAACCGGCCGGTGATGAATATTTAGCAGGTTGTTATCTGTTCGCGTCTCCTCGGTAGAAAACATCAGCCGCATTGCGATGAGTGTGTCAGCGGAAGGAATTTGTTCAAAGGTATGTGGAGAGGGGAAGGAAGGGAGGGAGTTACTGCGTTCTGACACAGACACACGAGCACACACACACACACACACACACACACACACACACACACACACACACACACACACACACACACAGAGAAAAAGGACAGCTACATGCCCTGCGAGTTGATCTTTGGAAAATACTACTTCATTTGAAAATGCCTATAAATTCTTTTTAAAAGACCATTCTAGGCTTTAAAAGTCGTGAGGTAGGCCAGTGCCACCTAGATATTAAGCTTTAACACTGATTTGTAAAGTCACAGGCGGGGATTATATGACGTAACCGTCTTGATTCTTGTGTGATTCTTATCAATGCAAATTTCGACAATTTTCGACTTATGGGTTTATTTACTTCTTCATGATGGATACTGGTAGCAGGTGCACAGGGTGGTTGTTATGTCCGGCTATTATTATTAATGGTCGAGAAGCTCTCTGATCCTACTGTCCTAGGTGTTCTAGGATTGCAGCTTTATGAAGTTCGTTGCATGTGTTCTCCGGGAGGCCAGTTTCTGCTAAGCTCTCATGTAGGCACTTTGGTACCATGCCGGTGGCTGACATGGTGATCAGGATGGTCACTACTTGTTCCATATGATACATTTTTTTTTCTTTCTCTTCGAGGTCTGTGTACTTCCTGATCTTTTTCCTGTATGTTTTCTGGAGATTAGTGGTGTTAGGTACTGCTATGTCCATCAGGTAGGTAGCGCTTTCCTTTTTGTCGATTAGGGTTATGTCTAGTCTCTTGTGTGGGACTGTCTTGTTCGCAAGGTCCCAGTATAGTTTATGAGTAGGGGGTCTACTCGATACAAGGTTTGTTAGGCTGTTACTGCTCTTATATTATTTCTCCCTGATTGTGGGGTTCACCTCGACGGGTATTGCTACCAAGTACACGGGGTGGTTGATATTATATCTGGTGTTACTGTTGGTCGAGGAACTCTCTGACTATCCTACAGGTGTTCAGGATTGCCACTTTCTGGAGTTTCTTGTAGATGTTCGCTAGGAGACCTATTGCTGCTAGGCTGTTATATAGGGTCTTTGGCACCATACCAGTGGTTGACACCATGATCGGGATGGTCGTTATTTGCTGCATATGCCACATCTCTTTGATCTCCTATCTTAGGTTCGTGTACTTCGTAATTTTTTCCTCATGGGTTTTCTGCAAGTTTCCAGTGTTAGGTACCGCTATGACAATCAGACAGATAGCCTTTCCCTTCTTGTTCACAAACGTTATGTCCGGTCTGTTGTGCAGGATTGTCTTATCCGTTATTATGGCGCAGTCCTAGTACAGCTCGGTGGAACCCCAGGCAGTACTACATTTCTAGTACTGCCTGGGGTTCGTACTTGTAGTACGGTACACTTTCTTTTATTATTATTATTATTAGTAGTAGTGGTAGTAGTAGTAGCAGCAGTTCTCTACCTCCCCCTCATCTGTCCATGCCCTCTAATAATATATCAAACTCTTCCTTAAATTTATTAAAACTACCCACTTTTAAAACGAGATAGAAGTCTCTTCCAATGATCAATCTCTGGCTAAAATCAAATTTTCGCACATTTGTCCTGCAGCCATCCTTTTTCAATTTATATCTCCCTATGCGTGTTGTCCAAGGAAATAGTAAGGATGCCATCAGCATTTAGTTTACTCAATCCATTTAAAGCCTGAAATCAATCAGCTCTCCTCGCAAGTGTCTAGTTCCCAAGCGCTACAATTTGTAGAACCGACGTCTTTTGTAGTAATAGTACGTACCCTTTACTGTTCTTGACTAATACACTTACTCTTCTCCGCATCATTTCCAAGAGATTCACATATTTCTTAAAACGAGGCTTCCAAACCTGTATGTAGTTCTCAAGATGTAGCCAAATCGTTGCCATATACAACAGGATAATTATCCCTTGTCCATGCTGGCAAAGTTCTTGCATAGATTTTACAGAACCCCATGAGCTGTTCTAGCAACCTGTCTTCACTGCTCAGAGAACTTCGTGTCGGACTGTACAACACCTTGGTACCACACCTTGTGTGGTACCACCTAATTGATTATTCTTAGATTATTGATGCCCATATGCAGTACCATGCATTTGTCAATATCAGATTTCAATATCCACTTCTCAGCCCATACTGGATTTCACTAAAGCGTATCATGGTGTCTGACGTTGAAGAATTGTAAAAGAAACCAGGCAGCATTAGAGAAAAGTTATTGCTATGAGTAATGGATTGTTCGTGGAAGTTATAATGACCTCTTCGTCGACTGTTGTGCATGAAGTACCACGTGGTTTGGTGTTAGACCATTACTGTTTTTAATATTCTTTTATGATATCGACGTAGGTATTTAAAGTGCAATTTTTAAGTTTGTTGGTGATACAAAGGTGTGAAAAGTGATTAATGGTGGATTTCTTTTACATTTCGACAATACACTGCCCTACCATTAATATCCAGACACCTGCCAAAAAAGAGCTTTTATTGTGTCATTTAATATTTTGTGCTGAAACCTTTTGCTTTTATGACGGCCTTCAATCTTCGCGGCATACTCTTAACCAGCTTTTAAAAATGTCAGGTGATGTGTTCCTCCACTCGGCCTTTAACGCAGCCACCAGTTCGGCCTTGTTCTTTGAGTGATCTCGACGTGCACGTAACCGACGATCCAATACTCCCAATGATGCTCGATGGGGTTCAGATCAAACGTGGGTTGGCCAATCCAACTTTTCCACACCCATGTCCTCAAACCACTCTGTTACAACCCGAGCAGTATGACATGGCGCGTTGTCTTGCTGATACAGGTATGGGCCTTTCCCGAAGTACTGCCATAGTGTTGGAAGTGCATAATTGTCCAGGCTGTCCTGGTATTGCACCATGGTTTTGTCGATAACGACTAACGGGCCCAAGCCAAACCATGAAAGGAGCCCCATACCATGACACCGCCTCCACAAAACTTCATTGTTGGGAGGATACAATCAGGAAGGAACTGTTCCCCTGGTATTTGCGGCACCCAGGAAGTCATCAGACTGGTAGAGTGCGAACCTCGACTCCTCAGTCCATAAGACTGTTTACAGTGCTCTACGGTCCAGGATTTGTGCTCCTTATGGCATATTAATCGGCGTCTAGCATTTGTTGAGATGATCAATTCTGCTGAAGTTGAAGTAATTCTGTTGAACCTGTCATTTTGCATGCTCACTTTTGCAATTGTCTGTTCGAACTAGAATGGCAAACATCAGGCTAATTTTGAAAAATTCCAGCAAACCCCATGACCAACCAGATTCCTATAGACCCATCGCTCTCTTGTCAGTAATAAGCAAGTTGTGTGAGCATCTTCTAAGACAAAGAATAGAAACATATTACAACAATGCCAACTTACTGTCCCCAAATCAATATGGATTCAAAAAGGGTCGTTCCATTGTTGATGCACTGGAGAACATGATTGAAGGCCCAAAGAGTACGGACAGAAAATATTTCTTAGCCATCTCAGTGGACTTTGCCGGGGCGTTTGACGCACTCTGGTGGCCAAGCGTCCTCGGCAGACTCCATACAGCAAATCTCCTTAGATATCTGTACCAATGCATAAAAAAATATCTATCACAGCGGAGCATAACCGTCAGGACACCATATACCAAAGTTACGCGCCAAATCTACAGAGGATGTCCCCAGGGCTCTGTCCTTGGTCCCTACTATGGAACATCGTACTTGATGAGTTCCTGAACATAGACCTGCAGAATGTCCAATCTCAAGCATATGCAGACGACTTAGTCCTTACCCTTGCCGCTGATACTAGATCCCAACTGGAAGCCGCAGCAAATAGAGCACTCGGAACTTTACATGACTGGGCCTGGCACAACCACCTGGAAATCCCACCAGTAAAGACAAACTCCATCCTGCTTAAAGGCTCTCTGAACGTAGCGAGGCCACCGCAAATCAAAATCCAAGGGAGAACTATCCGATTAACAACTGAGATGAGATATCTTGCAGTGATTTTGGATAGGAACCTATCTTTCACACCACACCTGAAATATCTACATACCAAGATTCGAAAATATACTGCACTAGTGGCAAGAATCGCACGTCGGGATTGGGGACTGAAGCGACGCGCGCTCACCCTCTTCTATAAGGCTATGTTCACCCCCATAATCACGTATGCATCTGGTATCTGGTTTTCAAAGGCCACCACAGCAGTTAACAAGAGGAAGCTTGACTCGATTCAGCGTGTCATCCTGTTCACCATCACCCGGGCCTACTGCACAGTCAGCACACATGCCTTGCAAGTGTTGGCCGCGTGCTACGTCTAGATCTAGAAATAATCAAATGTGGTTTGCTTAACATGCTTTCCAAAGGTAAAGCCATCTCCTGTCTGGATTTTACCACCGACCCCTCAAATAACATCAAGTCCGAGAAGAAACGCCTCACTGCATACTTGCAGCAGGTCTGGCAGTCTAGGTGGACACAGTCTACAAAAGGAGAAGTCACCAGAAAATTCATTCCTACAATAGCAACAGCATACACAAAATCTCCCAAATGGTTCTCCCCTGGCCTACGTCACTTTTTTTGTTAACTGGCCATGAATCTATCAGTGGAAAGCTCACTGCACTCGGGATCACCGAAAACCCACAATGCCTCTGTGGTTCCCTCGAAAGTTGGGACCACCTGATGTACGAGTGCGAAATATATGAAGATTTGAGATGCCTACTCCTGACTAGGATACATTACCTTCCTAAAAACCAAGAACAGCACATCCTCGAAAGAGAAGAAGATTATGTCGCCTTTACGCGCTACGCACAAGACTTATTTGCACGACGGAAGACCCTACCATGGATATAGTCACTATACCGAACATCGTCAAAACCAAGAGAAGACAATTTTGGGAATCAATGCAGAGGCCTACCAGCAAATGAGACTGCACCACCACCATGTGGTTGTCCTATACTAGATCTAAGATCTAGTATAGGACAACCACAGCTGCATTCCTATTTATATCCCTACTGACTTAGACACAGATCACAGGATGACATCACCACTGAAATTGACATCACGACCGGACCTGAATGAGAAGAGCAAGAAGATTCTGTCAAATGGCGATCACGCTTGTGCTTTCTTGCACGGCAACTTTCGTCCCACTTCCATCCCTTACTTTCGCCTGATGGATGTATTCCATTGTACCTGGGGGATGCCTTCTTTTCATCCCCCATATTTCTAACTGTCCCCCCCATTTTTCTTGACTCTAAAGCCCACCCGCTCTAACTCTCCTTTTTTTTTTTTTTTACATTGGTCTCTGTCAAGAAGCTTAGGCGACCCTGCAGAGACTAGCCGGAGAATAATAGGCAGCCTGGCTACCTCCTAGCGGTGTTTGCGGGCAACGTGGGGTTCCATCAGGGGCTCTGCGGCCAAATGCCATGACACCCAACAGAACCCAACACAAAACTATGTATTCAACACAGAACACTTTTCTGGCATTTACAGTAGTTCTGTATTTCTTCACAGTGTACATATGGCGCAGATGTGGGAAACCACAGGGGGCGCCTGACCCTAATACTATGCACACTATGTCTGTTCGAAACTCAGTGTGCATATTTATAGCAGTTTCTGTGATGTGTTACGTGCATAGGACCCGTTTCTCCCATCCATGGAGGAGTGTCCGGATATTAACGGTAAGGCAGTGTATGTACAGATGGAAATGAAACGTTTGGTGTGAATCTGTATATTTTAATGTATAATTAAAATATACATTTCAGTGAAAATAAAAAGAAATAATCCATATTTCTTTCTAGCAACAACTGGGCCGTTTACAATGCACAAATGTAGTGTTACTCTCAAATGGTCGGGTTTGGGGACTTTTAGAAACCCAGTTTGAGCCTTTTTAGGGAAAAAATGATTGTCAAAATAGTTTTAAAGATCCCATTAAAGGTCATATTTCACAATTAAGGATAAACTTTCCTTCCGAAGTGAAATATTGTCATTAAATTTGAAGCGGCATCTTAAAAGCAGGTTTAAGCATAATAAATGACAACATTACATGTCTTTGTCTTGTAGCAAAGTCTCTTGTGATTCCATCTTTAATCACTTAAACTGTCAGTATAAGAATTTCAACTACAGCCGACTTCCGCAACTTAAGTTTAACGTGTGTAACTAATTAATGTTTTAGATTTTTAACAAAAATCCATTTATACGTTGCACGTGCAACCATGGCAACGGCATAAATAATAAAAATGCAAAATATCTCGATAAAAAGTTAATTTCCCAAAAGGGGGTGCTTTACACGAAGGAATTATTTTAATAAATTGATACAGCGGTGTATTTTGTTTTTTTTTTTTTTAATAAGGAACTTGTCCCGGTTGATTTTTACTTTTTGATTTTATTTTTATACAAAATGAACGATTTAAAAACAGTAGTTATTTGCATAATTATGATGAAATAAATATAATTATATATTTATGAAATAAATAATTTGTATACGAGAACTCGCTGGCAGGAAATTTAATTTTGTGTTTTCCGTTTTCATTGATGTCTCTTACTCGAATAAAGAATAAAGAATAAAAACTGAGCCATATTGGTGTTAGAAGTGCAAAAAAAGTAAATCTTTACTATCAAAAGTAGTCTCGAGAAGTTTACATATTAGTTTGGATGGCAAGCCTTATTCAAGATTGAAAAAGTGGGGTCGCGTACGTTTTGTTGGTCCCTGGAGAGGTTTAAAATCAAACTCTCCTCTTTTCAAAATTAAAGACGTTTTAGAATAAGACTTTTTTCATAGACTTTTGGACTAAATATGTAAATACGTTACCCCAAATCTTCTGTGCATTCTCACCTCCCCCTACATCCTGTGGATTTTCTATCTTGAAAAACAAAAACAAATCTGACATTTCATGGTTTTCGATGATCACATTTAAGAAATTGTAGGAAAATTATGTCACAATGAAATTTTGAATAAGCAGGAATTTTAATTTAAAAAAGATGTTAACCTTTATCTTCCGTCTCATCTTTCCTTGCAATGAAGTACTATAAAGACAACAACTTATTACGAGCACAGCCCAAGAAACGAGGAGCAGAATGCCATCAGAGCATCATAAGAAATTATAACCCTTGACCCTTCCAATCGATACGTCTCGAGACAATCTCGCGCACCTGCCAGAGCTCTACACCTTCCTCAGTTGTGCGTTTACAACTGGTCGCAGCGTCTTTATGTTGCTTCTCTGAACTGCATCGATTTGGCTCTTCCTATTCTGATGCACTTTCTCAGTCTGTCGACTTGTTTCAAGTCATAGAAAGCACATTTTCACGCAGAACACCCTTGCGCGCTATCCGATGTTCACCCTTAGAATATCTTAGTGTGAATATAATAAAAAAAAAAAAAAAAAAAGGAAAAAAAAGAAAAAAGTATGAAACAAAAATGCGAAGCATGATTTTCAAATTACTATTATTTGGAAATATTAATCTTTCTGCCGTTAGAGGGCGTCTTAAGTTTTTATGGTTTTCTGTGCTAAGATTTAATTGGATTGGGACAACAAATTCAATTAAATCCAATCCAAATGCTTGCTGTGAGAATTGGGAGTAAAAGGAGACGCTCCTTTACGCTTTCATGGTCCAGAAATTCATTTGCCAAGAGAGAGAGAGAGAGAGAGAGAGAGAGAGAGAGAGAGAGAGAGAGAGAGAGAGAGAGAGAGATGCGGGTACGTAACTATTATAGCACGTTGTTTTAATTTTAAAAGTCAAGCCCTATAAACCCCAAATTTATTAGGGTGTCTGGACCAAAAGTATCGTTTTGCTGCCAAAATACTAATAGAGGCAGTTGATAACAGTCTGTACTAACCCATAACTCTGTCTGGAAGCGGACATCTCATTGGAAATGAAGTTGTTACACATTAGAAGATTCGTATGAACACTCCTTTGGGAGTTTATCCCACAAGATAAACGTAAGGTCATGTCTAGAAAGTTGGAGTCTCAAACACTTTATTTTTATGCAGTAACAGAACAATTTCCAGTCCAAGATTGTCAGAATGCAGAGGGATGTGGAAAATCGATGCATTTGATTACTGCGTTGGTCTATATTTTCGAATCAGATTGATTTCGAGGTGATCCTTCGAAGGAATTTACTTCAGATTACCCTATATAATATGTAAAGATAATGAACTTCAATTACCTTTGCAATTTAATTGCTATGCTTAAAATATAAAGCTAAAAAAAAAAAAGTTTATCTTCCATTACTTAAGGAGCATTTTAAAAGCATCCATCATAAATATTTCGCATAAAGAAAAGATAGAACCAAGGTCTACACAAATTTTTCAATTATTGTAAGCGCCATATGTCGTTGTGAATTCTAACTTTTGCTCGTAAACGAACAAATTTTCTCACAACAGAACTGAAGAAAATAAGAACACGAAAAACCCATGTAAGTGATTGCAAGATGACTGGAACTGAAGTCCAAATATAAGCTCGAAGATTTGGAGAAGAGAAACAAAATAGAAATCCAATTCCTGAAATGCTAGACATAAGAACAGTGCTGACATTAGATTTGACAAAAGGATAAAGCTATCACCCTTTTAATTCTCACATAGTAGGAGAAATAAAGACATATCCAGAAGCTGTCAGTCGATAAACGCACGAGACAATGATAATCACTTGTTCTGTTCTTCCTTATTCTCTAGAACATACCATAAACCCTTCAAAACAAACAAGAAAAAATAAAAAATAAAAAATACTCAGAGCTTATTGGGTAGATAAAATGCCTCGCTGAACACACCCATTGAGATTTAGTATGACTGGGATGAAAGAAAGAAAAATGCAATTTCATCCTGTTCACAGAAATGACATTTAAAATCATTAGGGAGTGCTTGAAAAAGCTAATAAATAAATTAATAATGCTGCCTCTAATCAAAGTTAAAATAGTTCATTACCCTAAAAACTAATTGATAATCATCGGAATGAAAACGTTAAGAGGATACTAAAAAAAAAAAAAAAAGAAAGAACGAAAGAAAAAAAATAATAATCAGGAATCCATCTTCAAACAGCAATGACGGATTTTTCTTTTTTCTTTTTTTTTTTTCACCATGAGATAATCATTTATTTCTGAATGATGCATTAAAGTGGTTTAAACAGTTTAGCTCTTATTAAACTAACTTCATTTCATTTTTTTCTTTTGTATAGTCAATGGAATAATTAGGATAATGCTAATTTAAAATAAAAAATATGCTATATTTCAAAATAAGTCAATAAATTTAAAATATTTATATCTGCGTTTCTAATATTACCTGTTTAATGTTTTAAGCACTTGAATTCCTATAAAATTAGTCTTGACTTGCTGGAAGCAAATGCTTTTATTCCAAGCAATTGTAATTATATTTGTCTTAAATTAGTCTTAACTTGCTGGAAGCAAATGCTTTTATTCCAAGCAATTGTGATTATATTTGACGAATAAATAGTGCATTAATTTAATTTTCCTCTTACCTCCATTTTCCTCTAATAAAAGGCAACTTCCATTTCCTTCTAGAACTGCACGAACGCTATTACAGCTGCACGCGACTTGACGTAATTATTCTCGATAGTTTGTATTTCGTCTGCAGAAACTTCTACTACTGCAGCGCCACAGCATATTCCGTTAAAACAATAATGATTTTTAATTAAAAAATATAAAAATTACTGCAATTACTACTGCCCTGTTTTAAATTATATTTCAAAAGACTTAGTGTTATAATAGGATTAAAACTGCAAATACCATATGAAAACTAACTTAATTAGTTTTTTTGCGTATTCTGCGGAAAATTAAAAGGGCGTATAAAAACAATTTTCGTTTTAATTTTCACAATTGCTGAGGTCGGCAAATCGGTAGCCATTTTCTTTTGAATTCTAGATTTAATAGAATTCTATTAAAATAATTTCTCCTCTAAGCTATTTTTAGCGTAATCACTAAAAATGACAATGCGCACTTTAAGCCTAATAAATTTTTGTATATTTATTTAAACATTTCACTGTCAAAGTTGTCCTTAGGTTAAAAGAAAAATTCTGACTAATATTTTGTATCGTGAAATACTAATTAATCAAGTATTGATTAATTTATGCAAATAATCACTTATATTAATAACTCACATCTTATTGTTGTTGTAGTAGGGTTTTAGAAGCATCAGCGACTAAGACCATATTGCTACATGCATATTAGCTGTAAACTGCGTGTGTTGTGAAGTCGATTTTCTCTTTGCTGGACGAAAACCCCCTGGTTTCCGGGATCGAAAACTATGCTACTCTCGCCTGACTAACACAGCAATGAAAATGGCCATCAACGGGACTCGAACTCAGGTCTCTTCCACCCGGTGTGGGGAGGATGGTGGTCCTACCAACTGTACTACACACGAGGGCAACTAACATCTATCAGAAAGCTGTTAACATTTTGGTGAGCAGATAAAGCCTTGATGTCGCACAAGTTTTTCTTCTTGAGTTCTTTCTGATTCTTTGTAGATGTATCTCTATGTTATAAGCTGTGCTGAAGGTATATTTTCTAGGGACAGTTTATCCACTGCTGAGATAAAATCGGAGAATCCAGAAATGAACCAAGAATGAAATTAAGCAATTGCTAAGGGAAACTGCTCTGTAATAATTACGCAACAAGTTGTTTTACTGTGAAGGATGCAATCGAGAGCTGAATTTTAATTATCGTTATTGTGCAATTTGTAATTATCATGAACATATTTTGACACGATGGTCGGGCTTTGATACAAAAAGCAATTCAAAGTACAGGATAGTCATAAAGTCCTTTCGCCGCCCCCCCCCCAAAAAAAATTCGAAAACTGTTTTGAAGATATATCGAAGGTATATACGGTGTTGAAGGTCGTATCGACAATCGTTTTTTTGCATTATTATCAGTTTATGTTGGATTTTGTTTTTAATTTAGTTCGAAATTTTTCCAATAAACAAATTAATCTTTGCAATATGGTATGAATTTAGTGTGCGCTATTATTGGTCTCTTTTTTATTTAAAAGTCAAGCCATTTTGCACATCCCTGGCCTGCAAGATCACATGACCTAACTCGATATCACTATGGAAACAATATCACTATGGTATGAAACTCATACCGATTACAATACAAAAAACCATTTTTCGATAAAAGAGGTCATCTCTGAATTAAAGCAATTGTTTTCATTATTTGGCGACTCTGCAATACTTGTTCAGCCAATTCCAAGATATTTCTAACGGCTTCGTTGCCAGGGGTGATCTTTACAAGGTATCAGCTTTCATAAAGATAAATATTTGATATTCAGTAATTCGGGATTAATGTACAACATCACTCATAACACATCTATTATTAAAATTTGAGAATTCATATGCTTAAGTGGAGAAAAAGAAAGATAAATATGAAAAAGAAAATAAAAAACTTAATCATTAAACTATCGTCACAAAAAAATCTAAACACTGAAAAATAAATTGTGTTATTTTATAACATATTATAGCTAAAGCGCACTCATAATGTGCTCTTCCTTTAGCTTCGACTGTGACTACATTCAACCTATTAACATTAATAAACCTTACAGTGAGAATAAAGCTGAGAGTCCATTGAGTCAAGGTTTTGTTGTTGTTGGCCTTTAGGAGCATCAGCGACTAAGGCCATGTTGCTCCGTGTACATTGTCTGTAAATTGGGCGCATTCTGACGTCGATTTTCTATTTGCTGAACTGAAAACCACAGTTTCCGGGAGGAAAAACCATACTACCCTCGCCTGAGACCAACTAATTCAGTCATTTTGTGAAAAAGACCCATAAATTCCTCCCGTCCTCGAAGATTCGAACTCAGGTCTTTTCCAACCAGTGTGGGGAGGACTCTGATCATACTAACGGTGCTACCCAAGAGGGCTTAACTCAAGCCACCGACTAGATATTTCTGGGGACTATTTTTGATCCTTATCCGAGATTGGATAAGGAAAAATAACTTTTCTCCCTCGAAAAGTTATTTTTATCAGCAGAATTTTGTAAAAATAATTTACTAAAAAGATGAAAACTCTAAAAAAGTTTGAAAATACAAAAATTTCCACCAGGTAGACATCATTAAAAATCAGACACTGCGATAAAGCCATCAAATTGTGGAAACTGCCTATTCATTCGCTTAATGAATTTTGCATAAAGTGAAGCCCTGGAGAGTGATGCTGTTACTATAGCAACGTCACGTTCACCAGCTCAACAGTTGCGATTTTCTAGAGATAGATTAATTAACATTTAATTGAAGTTAGCGTACATAGTTAATTCGTTTAGCGAGAGGAAAAAGGATGACACTCCAACCGTAAGCACTTACGTAATGTAAACAAGTTAAGAATTTGGAAGCGACAGAGGTAACTGAAAACAGAGTGCTTTTTGATGTAAGAAATCCCCTTTTCTTGTCCCCAGAAGATAGTTACATTAGAGAGAAGATAGTTTGAAAGGCATACAGTAAACTTATTGACCCTCCAGCTTACTGTTCTTTCATATATTTGAGCTATTTTTGGATATCAGTTATGCAAACTTATCATTAAAGAACCTGTAGAAAAACAAATTATTCTCTTAAAGCTCATTACCGATTCATAACTACATAGTACCACCTTCTTAAGAGGAACAGAGACAGCTTATATACATTCGAATGTAACTAAGTAAGCCTGTTCTGGCAGTGTTTCCAGTGGCTGCGTAATCCCACGATCCACTGGTGGCTTGTTTCTGAACGATGTTCATGCAAGTCGCTATCATGCTATCATAAATTCATATCCAAGCGACGTTTTTCCAAAAAACCATGACATCCATAATAAGTCAGGTGGGAGCGTTATTTCGTATTCAAGGTCTGTTAAACTAATGCAAAAGCAGGGAATTGGATGATTTCGATATGATGCTCACTGAGAATTTATGTCGTAATGATGGATGCATCATTTCAGGTTTTCATTGCTTTCTTGCTTTAACTGTGAATTATTGAGATGGGTACAAGCCTCGGTTCTCAAGGATTTGTAAATTTGCATGCTCTTTAAATAGGCTCCTTCAAAATATCGCTTCTTTCACCATCGTCTACACTGGGTTGGCTTTGCATTAGCAGCAACCCCTTATGTAGGAACAAACTGATTTGTGATACTGGTAAAGGCTCGATGTTGGAAATGGCTGATATAAGATTACAATTCGCACACGTGGCGTTCAGTGTTGGAGTGTCTGCCAGAAAGAAATAAGTCAGGGTCGAAATCTTTTCGAAGTTGAAAAGATTTCGAATGATCCGTGGAATGATCCGTTTATAATTAAATCCTCTTAAAATTATTAAAAGTTTTTAAATTTTATTACGTAGCTAGCTTTCATCCATATTTTAAATTATCACTTGTCCAGCCATGGTTATGTCAATCAACCGTCTGTTCTTCAGTCGGCTGGATTGTTTTGCTGGATGAAAAACTCAAGCTTCCGAGTAGGAAAGAACTGTGCAGCTTTCTCCTGACTAACTCAGCTACGGTATGAAAAGATTCATAATAATCCCTTCTTTCCTAACACGATTTGAACCATGATTATGATTCGGAATTAAGGAAAAAGAAGACAGATATGGAAAATTTTAATTTTTGTAATACGAAGTGCAATTTTCTAAAGTCACATTAGAAAATTGGACTACTGCAATTTTCTCTCATTAATTCTAATATTTAGATAACAGGATTAAGTTTGAATGTCCTTATTTTTTTATTTTATTAAAATTTCCGCATTCTGTTCTTTTCCAAGTACAAAAAAACAAAATATTCGTCCTGTATTATCTTTATTTTGCAAGGTGTGGAGCATTTTCTCCTGGAAAATGCGATAAAAGGAGACATCGTAATGAAAAATAATGACCTCTCGGGATTACTCAGTGAGAGGACATCAATCTCAGCAGGATGTTGCATGTCAGCTACTCAAGGTCATTGAACATACATGTTCCGAGTTTAAGAAAAGTATTTGTCAGCGAAGCGAATAGCCTCCAAAATCTTTGCTGGAATAATCAGTTTTCTTTTACACTTTCACAATCATTTTTGGAAAATAGAGAGACAGAGCGAAAGAGTTAATTAAAAGTCATTCGAGGTCATAAGGACATTAGTTTGTCCAAAATGACAAAAATTCCAAAGAAAAACTAAAGAACTATATTAGGTACTGGACTTTAATTTTCCAAGTGTAAATAAATCCTTTTGTAATAATTTATCAACGAAATCTCTTGAAAGTTTTGATCATCCTTTTGAACGTTGTGAAAGCATTCCATGAAAAGATGGAATTTTTTTTCTCATCATTCTGTGGAAGAATTATAAACAACTGTTCTACCTGATGGAGATTTTTTCGTTTTTATTTTTAAAGATTATGGATGGAAATAAAAATATCTCCTTTAAAATACCCTTGGATCCTCTCCCGTCTACTCCAAATTTCATTTTTATTGAACTGTAAATGTGAATTCCAAACGGGCAGTAGCAGCCAATATGTTTTAAGGGGTTGAAACCACTCCAACATTATTATTAGTACTAGTAAGGCCAAACTAATACTAATTCTACTATTAGTAGTAGTTTGGCCATAATGAAACAGAATATTCATATTAATTCCATTCCCACAAAGTAATCAGCCAATTCCGCTTTGAACTTAGCCAGACTCACAGCCTCTGCTACCTTGGTTAGAGGCAGCGAGTAGCAACTTATTCCAGCGTTGCACAATTCCTCTGCCCACAGATAAACTTTTTTGGATCCAATTCTGTTACTCCCTGAAATTTTACATTTACGTCCCTGTTTTTTTTTTTTTTTCTCACCTACGAGGATGAACACCCCTTCCTCATTCATTTCATTTAACCTACCCTTCAGTGCCTTATACAAAAAAAAAAAAAAAAAAAAAGTCACATTAGAGCCACCCGAAATATTCATTTATCTGCTCAACTGTATTATTTTTGCGAATTGCGTGTGTTCTGTGGTCGATTTGACTTAGTTCTCTGATTCGAATTTATCTAAAGAGCAAGCTAAATTCATCTTATGGTTTCATCTTTCATCTAATGGTTTCCCATTTTTTTTTCAACTGCATATCCAGTTTTCTCTCTGACTGCTCACTGCCGCCGGTGATGGTAGACGGCTCTCTGTCTTCTGATTTCTCCGCTAATCTGGTGTTCCCCACAGTTCAGTTCTTTCTCTCACTCTTTTCTTCTTGTATATTAATGACCTTCTTCCATCGACCGGAAATCCAATCCATAGATTTTCTGATGATAACACATTGCATTCCACCTTCCAGCTTGAGAAACCTTGCACAAACATCTTCAACTTCTTGAATTTCCACTACCAATTCCTTAAATGCTGATCTCCAGGTAATTCTCCAGTGGGGTAAGGATATCGTAGTTGTTTTCAATCCTTCTGAAACTCGGTCTTGTCTTATATCATGTCAAAAGGATTCTTCTGCTCCTATGCTTACCTTCGATGACCTTAGATTTCTAGACAAGATCAATATCTCTATTTGGGATTGTCCCAACTTCTAATCTCTGTTGTCATAAGCACATCACAAATATTTCTTCCTCTGGATATAAAAAACTTGGTTTTCTCTTTCGCTCTCGGCGTTATTTATCTTCCAAACAGCTGTTCACTCTGTACAAATCACAAATCCACCCTACCATGGAATATTGTTCCCATTTCTGGGGTGGTTCCTCCAAAAGCTCTCTCAGGCTTGTAGACTGTATTCAAAAGAGGACAGTTAGGTTAATTAACGATCCATCTCTAACAAAGTCTTTCCACTCTGTCTCATAGACATTCTGTTTCTGCTGCATGCCTTTTCTATAGATACTTCCATGGGCACTGTTCTTCTGAATTGGGTTTGATAATTCCAGCTCTCTCTTCCAAACCAGTCCGAACACGTACCGCAACCAGTCAGTATCCTGTTACTATACAACGTAGACTCTCTCACAGAACCAACTTTTCTTCTTCCTCTTTCATTCCTTCAACTTCCGTTTCCTGTCAAATACAAGACTGGATGTCTTGTGTTTGACGCGGAATCGATATTTGCGACAATCCCCTTTGAAGAAGTCATGAACTCTTTCAGAGAGACTTGATGAATGCATCCATTTAAAAATTGATTAATTCATTAAATTTCTCTTTATACCTGGACTGCCATATTGGGACAGAGGAGTTAACAAGATAGAAAGAAAACAAGAAAGTCTCCGTGTTTAGTAGTCATGCGGTCTTGAAACACGGTAAACTCAAACGCGCGTACTTAAGAGAAACTTAGCATTTCTTTGTGGTCAAGTAGCGAAAAAGGTGTGCAGAAACATCGCAAATAATTAAAGGGTTGAGTTGTCGTCCCTGAATTAGCTCCAGGGTAATTCAGACTCCACCCAAATTGGTTGTGCTGCAAGGCTGGTTTATCTATGCCGAAAGTTAAAAAAGAAAAACCGCTGATTGCCCTCTGGTCAGTCTCCAGGATTCTAAAAAATTAAATGGTCACGCTCCACAAAAGTGCTTTTCAAACATACTTTGTGCTCGAAGAAGAAGAACTCTTTCCTTGAAGAAGTTGCGGACAAGGCAAACTTAAAAACTCTTTTCACCGTTGAAGAAAACTCTGTCTTCTTCAGCATGCAGAGTATAAGTCGATATCTTCGAATAAATCTTGCCGACACACGTTTTTCTTCTCTTTTTATTCGCCTTTCATGTTTTATGGCAGCACTTGAGAGACGTCCAAGTTAGAAAATAACTTTCGACTCAAGTTACATTTCTTTTCCTTCGGATTGGATTGTTTAAAAGAGACTTAAAACATCGCACAGTAGAGGCCCAAAGGGCTTCTCGGCTTACGGTCGTGCCCAGTGACATCCACCATTGGCAGAGTAAAAAGCGCCTACAGGTGTCCCGTGACGATTCTTAGTCTGCATTGTGGTCTTCGGTTGCCTTGACGACGTGTATCACTTCCCATGAGTTTTGGCTGACAGTTGATAGGACTTTGCCAAAACGAGCTGAAGGTTTTCGCAAACATATTTTTACTTTTTTGTTTTGCCTCTGCAGTTTACCATGTGAAAACCCAGCGAAAGCTAAAACTATGTGTCCTTTCTAGAAGTTGTGTTGGAGTGAATGGAATGTAAAGTACCATTTGACTTGTGCATAGCAAAAAACACAGCAAAGTTTAAAATTGCAATGGTTGAAAAGTGTAAATTTTCTTCCAAAACGAAATCAATTGTGTCTGAAGCCACTTCGCTTCATCACACACTTGATAAAAAAATACGAACCTTTGTATTAAGACAGTCACAGACAGAATTAATGCAAATAAATGCCATTAAATACAAATAGATGCAAAAGCAAAGCCATTGTACTCTAGAGAGGACTATACTGAAAAATAAGACATCCAGTGTGCAGCAAATAACATCCGAATTCAACCAACCCTAGAACTGTCTAATTCAACCGAGAGCAGGGAATTGAAGAAATTGGATCTTGACAGTCGCCTGCCTATTCGGAGAAAAAACAAAAAATTCGCTTGCAGTGGTGCCGAGAATTCGTGATTGGACAGCGGAACAATGAAAGAAAGCTATGTGGTCAGACGAATCAAGACACACTTTGCTTTGCATTGATGGTAGGCAGAGAAATAGTGGCAAGAACCTCACGAAGAGATGGACCCTGCTTACCTGGTTTTGACAACTCAAACATCTGGTGGTATCATGGTATGGAAAATGTTTTCTTGGCATGGACTCGGTCCGTTGATACCGGTGGAAGGTCGAATGTCATCCAAAGAGTACCTGAATTTTGTATCGGATATGCTGTAATGTTACGCTTTCATCCAGAAGATGCCACTTTATGGATGACAATGCAACAACGCATTGTGCAAAATGGTTCGGAGAATATCACATGGATTTCCACCATCACTCCTGGTTCCCACATTCACCTAATCTCAGTCCTATTGAGAATGTGTTGGCTAGCCTGGAAAAAGCTATTCGGTGACATTTTGCTGGAAGAATGGCTACAATTGACGAAAACGCACTAAACATCTTATAGAATCCATGCCGCGTTGCACACTTGCTGTTATTCGAAACAAATGTGGCCCTATTCGATATTGAATAAAGGTTCGTATTTTTGGCCAGTGTATGTATACTGCCCTACCATTAATATCCGGACACCCCTCCATGAATGGGGAAATATGTCCTAGGCATGCAACACATCACAGAACCTGCTGTAAATATGCACGATGGGCGTTGAACAGACAAGTGAGCATGCAAGATCAGCAAGATCACATCACAGAACCTGCTATGAATATGCACGATGGGTGTTTAACAGACAATTGCAAAAGTGAGCATGCAAGATCAGCAAGACAACGCGCCATGCCATACTGCCCGAATCGTAACAGAGTGGTTTGAGGACATGGGTGTGGAAAAGTTGGATTGGCCAGCCCAGACTGCTGATCTGAATCCTATCGATATACGTATGAGCCAAAACGTTACGACAACTTACTTAATAACGTGTTGGGCCGCCTTTCGCCGTGATAACGTTTGCACCCGTCGTCTCCAAGAGACTGCGGTAGGGATCCTCAAGTATCCTGGACTAGATGGACAAAAGAACGTTACCACCGCCGTCCGCCTGTTTTTGTCCATGCAGCCTGATTGGAGCCGTTCACCTGCCCCCCGTCCAATACGCACCCTTCCATCGGAATGATGAAGTTGGAACCTTGGTTCACCAGACCAGGTGACTCTTTTCCTGTTGTCCATTGTCCAGGAATGGTGCTCCCACTGCAGACGGAGGTGTATATATGATGGTCTTCCAGAGGGAGCACATAAACAGGTCGCGTACCACGTAAGCCTATCCCCAAGAGCGTCCGCTGGATGGTGTGCTCATAAACGTTTCTCTGAGCCCCCTGGTAATAGCCTGCCATTAATTAAGGGATTGTGAGTTGTCTGTTATCCCGGACAGCACATGCCAACCGCCATTCACCTGTCAATCAGTGGTGGTCTTCCTGTCCTAACACGTTGGATGGTTGTGCGTCCCTCTTCAGACCATTCCGCCACACTTTCACAACGGCAGCCCTCGAAGCAGACAATGCTTGCAGTTGCTCGAATGCTCGTCCTCCAATCGCCACAAATCATTCTTCTTTCAAACTCTGTCAGGTCCTTCTCTTTTCCACGGGCTCATTACTGACAAACTGACAGGCACTGTATACGTTGGTGACATCACTCTTTTAAGTGCTGTGGGATGCGACCACTCATGAAGACAGGAATGGTCATGATGTTTTGGCTCATGAGTGTATATATTATTCGAAATGATTTGAAGTCCTGTCTTGTCATGACGCTAATTAAAGTCAAATCTCATGTCTATAAGATCATGCTCTCCTGTCTACATACGAATATAAAAATTTTAAAATTAAAATTGTGAGCCAAAACATCATGACCACTCCTGTCTTCATGAGTGGTCGCATAACACCCGTATTCTTTATAGGACAGGGGTAGGTAAGTACAATTCTCTACATATCATTGTATCATAACATCCTATTAGTATCTTCCAGAACCAAGTAGTACGCTATCTATGGAAGCCAAAGGACCTTTCCAGCGCTTGCAAAATTGAATGCCTCATTCTTCTGCCGATTAAAATCTTGTAAGCTGACTGATTAGACTTAATCAAGAAGGAAGACTTGATCATTATTATTTTTCTGTGATGTCATCACTGTTCGAATGAATGGATCCTTTTTAATCGCGAGAAAGCTATTCATTTTCCATATCGAATTCTACCTAGGAGAGTCAATCATGCTCTCCCTCAACACAGTTAATTAAGATGAACACGCACATCTCGAGGGAGGAAAACTTCCAGCACGTAACATTTTATTGTTTTTACCAGAGAAACGGGCCTAGAACTATGCAAACGTATCCATCATTTCGAAGATTAATTGCAATCATAAATGCCTTTCATCTAGATTTATTGCAACATTGTTTTAATTACAATTCATGGTAACAAGACACTTTAACTCTCGACAGGATGGATTATAGATAAAGTTTTCTGTAGATGATGTAATCAAGCTACAAGAGATTACGATAGCTCATCCTATTCTGATGCTTCAGCAATGTCTGCGAAATCAATGAGAGATCTGTAAATTTAATTGGATATTTAGCAGTAACATGGAAAGATTTTGGTCTTTCCTAAGAGCAATTTCCATTGGAATAAGTTGAATAAATTGTAACCATGTTCATCTGTTACTAATAAAGCAATATTTTCTTATTAATCTACGAAATGATTAAGAATAAAGTGAGTTCATTTGAGTTAGCCCCCATGAGTAGCACAGTTTGTAGAATCACTGTTCCAGCAGAAAATCGACATAGGATGCCATATTAGCGATCTGTTCTTGCAATTGAAGTAAATCTGGATTCAACAGAATGATTGTTTCTTATATTTGTTTGAAAGTTCTTTTCGTTATTATCAGATTTGTTTCTTCGGTTTTTCATCCCAATTACCGGATGGAAACTAACCGTAAAACGCTGGTTTTCCATTCCAAAAACGTCCAATCATGCCATTTCTTTTAGATTTGACAATTAATTTGGAGGCTGAACAAAGAGTCAGTTATCCTTTCTTTTCCATAATTAGATATTACTTTAAAATCAGGATTATCTAATTTTTCAAAAGGCCACTCTCATGCAAAATACGAAACTCTCTCTCGAAATCGGTAGCCTCAAATTATATGTGGTTATTAAAACATGAAACTCTAGACGATGTCTGAATTTTAACATTAAAAAGAAGTCCTCTTACCTCGCGTGGGAAATTAAAATACTTATAATTAAACTTTGCCAGAGAGTTGTTGAACGTATCAACTGGGTCTAGACGTGGTGGATCGTACGCATTCTCTCTAATTACTTTAGCACTGGACGTCCGGGTGTGTGTATCTGGACATGGTGGATAATTAATTAGCTGCCTGGTGGGTATAGGGATGGAAGAAACAGCTGACTAATTAATTAGAAGTCCATTTGGTTACAGCAGTGGCTCAAGATATCTAGGAATGAGCGAAGTTTCTTTTTTTTGTTGTTGGAGAACACTTTTTATGAATCTCGAAGTTTCCAACATGGATTGGAACTCTGGTTAGGATGCTAATTGTGTGTATGTGTTTTGGGGAGAAGGGGGGGGGGAGGTCTCAATCGAATCCTTGGCAATAAAACCAAGAGTATTTAAAAAAAAAAGGAACTGATAGAAAGATCTTTAACTAATGAAACTCTCTTTAGTAGAATATCACCAAGTCAGAAAAACAAAAACATCTTTTGTCACTTAGCTAACGCTAAATTAGAACAAAAACGTTTCTTACGGGAAATAATTAAGACGCTTTTGTGTTAAATCTCAGATTTTCCCTCGCTTTTAGAAGATGTTGTGATGGAGACAATAGAACGAATTACCATCGAACAAAGAGGTATTTTTGGGTGTTAATAGGAAAAAAGATAAGTCCAAATCTTGCTGTTTAATTAACGCTTGGGTAAATATGGCAACAGACGAAGTTGTGCTTCTAAGCAGACGATATTAAAGAGCATGCTATCTGCTGCTACCATGTTCGTGATGTGCAGATTTATTTTCGCACCTTTTTTTTCTTCGGAACGTTAAGAAAAATTAAGAAATCAGAGAAAAGAATTGTACAGAATGGGGATGTTCTTTATTTTCCTAATAACTGCAAGCTGAACGCACGTTCTCTGCATTTCGCTGTCACCGACACCCACTTAATGAGACTAGACAAGTTTAATTGGCCGTAGCAAGATTTATCTTTGTAGTTTGTGCGTGAGGGGGAAAGTGGAAGGGAAAGAATGAATGAGGACAGTAGTTTATTCATTATAGTACTTTGTGAACATCAGTTGCACAAAGTATAACGCATTAAACAAAAGCGGAGACTCCACTAGATGAATACGAAACAGAAGCAGGGTGTTTCTGCAATCTATCTGTTCTTCGTGCAAATGTACGATGGGAAAAGGTAAGAGTTCGATGATTATCTCTAAGTTTTAAGTAATTAATGTGTTCGCATTTATGTTAGTATCTCTAAACAAAAACACTTTGTATTAATAAAAGGGCTGGGACACCATTTCCAGTTAATGAGGCTGATTTCATCGTCACCATGGAAATAACACTTTTGAAGTCTAGAAGAATGTCTTAGACAATAGTATATGTAAGTTCAGCAGTGTTAACAGGATAACCTGTAATTCTTGACAATTCATCATGTTAAAGAATGCACAGGTATCTTCGATTCAGCCAAGGCACTATAGGAAGCTGTATATGCTGGAAGCTTTGTGGATCGACTTCATACTTCAGAGAATCTACAAGGCTTTTTGGGGAAAAAAATTGGCTCACCAAGTAACCGAGTAACCTAACGTCCGAAGTAGCGTCTAGAATCTGTTTGTAGGCTAAAATGGGACTCATCAGAGAACTGAACTGTACTCCATTTCTCAGGGCTCCAAGTCACGTTCATGACACTAGTTTCGACGAGCTGTACGGTGGTGTGGAGCTAATGGGATTTAAAAATTCGAATTATTATATTAGGGCCACCCGTAATTTCTTACATACCCATGCGTATTATGTCTGTAAATTGCGTGTGTTCTCTGTCGATTTGCCTGCTTTGCTGGACGAAAAAACCCAGTTTCTGGGGAAAAAACCTTGCTATCTACGACTAACCCAGCCACGGACTGAAAAAAGCCATTAAAATTCTTCGCATCATCAACGGGATTCGAACCCACTGTGCTACTTGCACAGACGGGCTAATGGGATACAAACCACTGAGTTCCTTGATTAGAGCTCACTTGAATTGAGTCTTCTTAACACATTCGGTTGGAAATATTTTCACCTGTGGTCGCAGCGATCCTAAGAAACAGTTGGTAACAGGACATCGTAGGGTTTCGCCTTGCTGTTAGAGCCCAGATAGCAGTCTGTTCTGGTTGATGTAGCGTTCAGGCTACCTTGGCCAGTACTTCTTGTAATGAATTTTGCCTCCTGAAACTGATTCCATAATGCCGAGACGACACTGCGTGACACATTATGCTAACATGCCATCTCTGCCGGCGACTGCTCGACTTCAAGTCATCCAGCGGCCCGCCATCTCAAAGAATCATTTAAAAGATGATGACTTGCCTCCTTGAGTACTGGAGATCTGGTTATTCCAGTGAGCAAGCCAAAAAACGAGAATGAAAGGATTTAGTCGCAATCCGTGTTTTTACTAGAAATGACTAATTTGCATAATGTGCGGCTCTGTAAGGTAGTAGATCGATTTCTATTGGATACTCGGAATTTACATGGCAGGATGCCCATTAAATCAAATATTCGCCTTCGGCCACACCATTCGTAATAAAATATTCATGAAAAACATTTTGTTTTGTTAATTTTGTTGAACAATGTACTTGTACCTGGCATGGCATTGACTCCACGAGACCGAGGATGGTGTCCTCAAATATCCAGGACCAGCTAAAGAGAAGAATGTCCGCCGAATCCCACAAATGTTCGATGAGAGGACTGATGTCGGGGAAATTTGACGGCTAGGAGAGCACACAACATGCTTGGACATGATTCTAGAACCATCCTACAAAATGAGACTTTTGACACGGAGCATTGACTTGTTCAAAGAGCCAGTCCTCTTCGGATACATGGTAACTATGTAGGATAAAACGTTTCCACCGACGTGGGGAGGACGGCGATTCTAACGACTGTGCTACTCACGAGGGCTATGATAGAATGTTTACATGCAGATGGAATTGGCGACCAAGTATGAGTGTCTTATTATGGGTGATTTAAAATTTCCACTAATTGATTGGAATAAATGGAAGGGAAACGTACCACGGGGAATAAAATTTCTAAATAAATAGATAGATCATTATTATTTGGATATCAGCAAGTTAGAGAAAATACTAGAGGTAAGAATATTCTTGACCTCATCATTACTCACGAATCAGGTGACATAATGGAGCTCACATCAGAGGAACCTTTGGCAGGTAGTGATCATGCAGTCGTTAGTTACAAGATGAAGAACGATGTTGCAGCAGTTAAAAGAAAAGTCACTGGTTTCAACTTCAGAAAAGGGGATATGGCACTTTAAGATGCTACATGGCATGGGTACATTGCAGAGGGAGGGTGAATATGTTAAAATTAGGGAATATCATTAAAGCAATAATCACTTAGATAACCCGATGTTGCTGATGAATTTAACAAGTACTTCAAATTGGTCTTTACTCACAAAATACCGTTCATGATGAGGAGACGCTGTGAGAGTGAGACTGAGACTGAGCCACATGAATTTAGTGATTTCAAAATTAAAGCCGATTGTTTATTACAGAAACTTTCGAGCCTAAAGGCAGCAAGTAAGGCTCCAAGAGTTGATTGCATATATTCAGTAATTTTACTCAGGGCTTATTGAGATCAACGTAAAAGGGATTGAGCATCACAGCTCTGGTTTTATACTATTTCGATTTATTTGGATTTCAACAAAACATTTGATCGAGTTTTTCAATGATAGATTTCTCTATGACCTGGACCATATTGAGATCACGGATAAGAGTCTAAGCTGATTCGCTGGGTGGTTGCAGGACAGAAGGAAAACAGTTCTGACTAATGAGTACTCTTCAAATTGGACTAGGTTGGGTTCCCTAAGGATCAGTTTTGGGACCACTGTTGTTTCTGATTTTCTTAAATCGCAGAAGGGATACAGGACGTGATGTCGAAAGTACAGATGACGTCAATATTGGGAACGCGGTTAATGATGAGCTCTAGGCAGCGCTCTCGAAGAACGCTTATTTGAAGAAAGTTTGTGGTAGTAAATTCCACTCCTCAGGGAGAAAAAGACCTTAGAGAATAGAAGGTACTGAGAGGAGACGGATGTACTCCAATTCTTCTACAAGTCATTCCAGATGGCGTCCAGATTTTATGTAGATTTCTTAAATACTTTTAAAAAATATAAAGCATGTCTGCAACTTGTGGATACTCGTGTACATCTTACAGCTCCTTTGCTGCGCGGAGGAACCTTCAGAGAAACAGACATCTGTCAACTGTGGATGTGCAGACTTACCAGGAAATTAAAGGCAGTCTCAGGAAAAGATACTATAGAGAGATTACCAATTCCAAGAGCAGTTGTTGGCAAAACTTAGTTAAAGAAATAGGGAACACGGAACAGTGGGGTTTAATTTACCGCATTACAAAAAATAAAATGATTGCAGAAGGCAATGTAAAGTGGCTTTGCTTAAAATTCTTCACAAGCCAGGGAAACCAACATCCGATCCTTGTGCTTACAGACCAATTTAATTGCTTGCGAATCTCGGAAAACTTGAAAGACTTCTAGTCCGGAGACTCCACAAGACGTTAAGTGAGAAACAACTTTGTTCTAACTTACAATTTGGCTTCAAAAAAGAGAAATCTACGGTGGAGGCCATATCTGCTCTAACAACTTATGCTCGGAATTCTACTTCAAAGGATGTGTTGGCTGTTTTTTTTTGAATTCGAGGGTGCTTTCGACTCCCTTTGGTGGGAGAGCGCCTTCGAGTCCTTAAAAGCTGCTAATTATGATGATTATACCTACAAGGTCTTAAGATCTTATTTCAGTAACCGTATGGTAAAGGTAACTGCAAAGCACCTGACATATAGTCCCCCTAAATCCAGAGGATGCCCTCAAGGATCGGTGTTGGGGGCCTCTTCTCTGGAATGCAGTTCTAGACAAATGGCTTTTGAGAGAACATCAAGGTGTGCTTAAAATTGCATATGCATATGACTTAGTGGTGACCATCGAGGGGAGATCCAGAAAGGTGCTTGAGGAGTGTATGCAACCAATTATTGACGATTTGGCAACATGGGCGAATACAAACAAATTAAAAATTTCACCAAGTAAGACGACTTTTATGACTTTGGGCAATCACTTAAACTATAACAGACTTCCTAGGATCCTTCTCAATAACATATAGATACCATATGTCTTTGAGACTAAATATTTAGGAGTTATATTAGATGATAGATTAAGTTTTCAGTCGCATGTTTCAAAATTGAAGAACAAAATTCGAAATTTTACTGCCTCAGTGGTTAGGATCTCTAGGAAAGAATGGGGTCTTACTAGGAAGACATTAGCATTGCATTATAAGACGATCTTTTTGCCTTTAGTTTCTCATGCCTCCAGCATTTGGCATCAAAATATTACCAAAGTCAAGATAAAAACAAAGCTAATATCCTTGCAAAGATCCGTCTTACTTACCATTCACCGCGTTCCACGAACTACGTCTAACAATGCCTTGCAGGTTTTGGGAGGAGTAATGCCACTTGACCTCTATATCATTTATCGAGGAATGTTGTACAATCTCAAAAAGGGACTTTCGATTACGACGTACAGAATAACAACCGACCCCGCAAATAACATAAACAAGAAAATTCTAGATTTTGGAGTGAATTAACTGGAATTTAGCAACGCAGATGGGATGAAAGCCAATTTGGTCTCATCACTAGGAAATATATACAAAACGCTGTCTACCTAACATCCCCAGCTATCAACTCATGGTTTAAGCCAAATATACACACTTCCTATCTGCTCACGGGACACGGTTCCTTACGAGCTAAGCTCTTTGAATATGGACTCGAACCTGATCCATACTGTACATGTAATGACCTCGAAACTTGGATACATGTTCTCTCATTTTGCCTGGAATATGAACAACTTAGACAGACTTTAGTTGGTCTTGTTCCAGAGTTATCAGAAAAAAACGCCAGTATTATTTTTTATTTTTATTTATTTATTATTTTTTTTTTTTTTGCTGGCTAACAGGTGTGGGGTACCTGGGAGCGGGATTGCGGGCACCCACTGGTATTGCACTACCTCCAGTGGGTGCTGGATTTAGTGCTTTTCGCTCATCACAGGTGATAATAGATCCAGGCCTGGATTTTAGTGCCAGGGTTGGACACCAGGCAGCAGCTGCCCAGCTGTTGGCTGCTCCCTGGTGGAAAAGTGGCCTGACACAAACCAGAACACACACACTAACATCTCGCACCCAAACATTTACACTTTTCCAGGCCTGCTATACAGAGTTCCAGTACCAAAACAGAGGACAAGGTGGAGATGGGCTTTTTTAGCCTAGGAGCCACCCGGAAAAGTAAATACGCACACACACATACAGATGTTCCCACATGAGACTGTATATTTTAAATTGTATATAAATCTTGTTTATAAATTAATTTATAAATCTTGAAGATGTACATAATTGTGTGTATAAATAAATGAATGAAGAAAAGCTCCTTTGCTACACGAGACTTAAGTTACAAATGCTTGATCTAAAATTCTCCTTAAGTTTCACTATTGGACTCCTCACTTTTGTTAAAGCTGTACATATTGGGTTTATAATTAAACTTTAATTCTTTTTCCTCAAAGCTTAATTATTAGGGAAATCTGTTTCATCAGCTATCAAATAAAACTCATTTAAAACGCTATTATTCGAAGCTAATTACTAAGATACGCGCGTGTTATCTAGAACTCGAGCTCTGTTTACTAAGAACAGCTATTTTTAGCAAAGTAATTTATCATGCATTACTTTACTTTCATAATTTTTCTTGAGAAAAAAACCGTTATTACTCAGAACGTCAGCAGGCTGTGCAAAACTACAAGCACATTCAATGTGATTTTTTCTCCAGAAAATGTAATTTCGCAAGACGTATACAGCGAAAGGTTGCCCAACGAGGGTCTTTCAGATAGCAGAGTTGGTAGAATCGCAATCCTCCCCACACCAGGTGGAAAATATCGGAATTCGAGTCCCGTTGATAGCGTGAGGAATGTTTATAGGCATTTGTCACAACGTGGCCAAGTTAATCGGTCTCGGGTGATGGTTTCATGGTTTTTCGTCTAGCAAACAGAAAACTGAGTACAGAAAATATATAGAGAAGAATATGGCCCTAGTTTCTGATGCTCTATAAAAAACTTTGCATTAGTAAAGTCCCCCACCCTTTTTATATGAAAGGACTGGTCTGTGAGACCGGTCCATGTACAACCACTTTGTATAACCGGAAAAGGCCATCTACCTGACAATGTGCGGACACCTTGTACACTGAACGACTAGCACTACCACATGACAACCCGGAACACCTTGGGGAGTCGATAACAAGACGTGCACAGGAGAAAAGTTGCCCCATGAGGTATTAGGTACGTGTAACTAATGCAAAGTTAACTCAGTGTAGAATCTTTATCGATTACCATTTGTAGTTAATTTAGTGGTTTGCAAACTGCTCTTTAACCTACTGAATGATGAGCGCTTCTTGTTCGATTGTCTCAATACCTCCAAAGTATCCAAAGCACACAAATTAGGGCATTGATTGTGTTTCATATGAACCAGCTCATCTAGCCTCGAAAACTTAGTCCAGTCGTTATGATGACTATTTACACTCCCGCCTAAAAGTCTGGAATTGCATTCCATTTTAGTTCATTTTTAAATTTTTATTAGAATATGACCAAAGTGTTTACTAATTTTTATTAAAATATTTTCTACTATGCGTAAAAATCAAAAATCTTAAATAATATTTTCAGAATATTCCAGGAAGGTGTAGAATATTCCTGAATGTGGTAGAACGTTATAGATAATTCAGGGATATTCTAGAAAGTGGGAGTATTGTTTCAATATTACAGAAGATTGTAGATGATTCTAGAATGTTCTGCACTCTAGAATCATCTACAATGTAAGATGTAAGAGCTTTGAGTATTTCGTAATAAACATGGTAAGAAATGAGGAACTGTGTTGAAAAAATAAGTGCTATTAGAACTCTGTACAAAGAAAGTTATTCAATGAGAAGTACTGGCGAAAAACTAAGTGTTTCATGGAGTACAAGCTACCATTCGAAGATTTAAGGAGACTGACAGTTTAAAGTACAAGCCACGATCAGGACGACATCGAGTAACAACGGAGGCACAAGAGAAGACCATAAAACTGATTTCTAAAAGCAATCGAAATCCAACCAACCTGAATCCAACCTGATTTCTAAACCCAACCTGAAATCCAAGCTGAGTCCAATAGGAACAGAGAAACTCCCATATATCCGCTGTAAAACTACATCATAAACAAGCTGGACTTATTGGTCATGTAGCGATCTTAAAACCTTTATTAAAACCGGAAAATCGAAAGAAACAGTTGCCTTCGCAAAGAGCCATCAGCATTGGACAATTTAAAAGTGAAAAAAGCATACTGTGGACAAATGAATCCAAATGTGTAATTTTTGGCTCTAAGGGTTATAAGTTGAATAAAATTGGTGCCACTGTGTTTAGTGCCCATAATCAAGCGTGATGGTCGTTTCTTCATGATCTGGTTTGATTCTGTTTTTCTGGAGTGAGTGGCCATCGTCAGAATTGAAGGAATTTTAAGAAAAGAAGGTTATCAAAACATTTTTCAACATAATGGAATATCCTCTGGACATCGACTTTGTAGAAGAAATTTTATATTACAACAAGACAATGACCCGAAACACAGCTGTAGGCGGTGCAAGGACTTTCTAGCAACTAAACAACAGGAGAGGGTATTGCAAATTATGGTGTATCCACCCAAATCGCCTGACTTAAAACCCAATAGCGCTTTTATGAGATCATCCGGACCGTCAAGTCCGTGAAATCTGCCCATCTTCATAAAATAATAACTGCAATGCTTTACATTAACGTCCCCTAAACGTACTTCTCCCTTATGGTGCCGATTGGGCTCTTTCGGTCGTAGATGATGGAGGTCCTTCGGCTTAAAAAGGATTTTAAATTTATTTAATTGTACTGCTTGTATCAATTGATACAAGAAGCAGTACAAACCTTATGTTTGTACCTTGTATAAACTCTGGGAAGATACGAAGATGAGATTAAGTTTCTGCATCATCCAAACGTTGTACAAACATAAGTACAAAACCTTATGTTTGTACAACGTTTGGATGATGCAGAAAATTAATCTCATCTTCGTATCTTCCCACAGTTGATTTTTTCCCTAACACAACGATGCTATCACCTAGATTTTTTCATTCTTCTGACTGCCATATCAACTTTTTTTTAAAAGAAAACTTGTAATTTATGGTTCGTTTGACTGGAACGCGTTTCATTTGGTTTCCTCATGAGAAATAAATGAGAATGTTCCTTCACTCTTTCCGGGGTCTCTTATTAGTTGGGCTGTTGCTCAGCATACTCACAACGAGCCTTGTTTTTCGCTGCAAAAGACTGATTTGAATTTTTGAGTTATCGATCCAATATTTGCCATTATGTCTTGTTCATTCCAGAAGCAGTAAAAGTCTGTTAAAAATATGTTCGCTATAAATAGATTCAAAACTCTTCTGTTGCTCTCTCTCTCTCTCTCTCTCTCTCTCTCTCTCTCTCTGTGAGAGTAGCAAAACAGTAATAGTGGTATTTAGTAAGTACATACACTGCCCAATCAGCTGTTCCTCCCCTCCACTTGGCACAAGTGTCATGGTGAGAACCGGTAAATCTCATATTGCTGCTTCGTAGCGTGCAATCTATTCGATGTACTTGATCGATATGGGCAAGGGACGAGATCTGACGGACTTAGAAAAAGGGATGATTATCGAGTCCCGGTTGAAAGGTGGTATTATTACGAACACTACAAATTTTGTGGTCTTTTTCCCGCGTGATGTAGTCAATGTGTGTTTCAAGGGTGGACGGATAGTGCACAAAGCAACAGTCGCCCAGCCACTGGAGGTGCCTGTATCTCATCGATGGTGGTGATGAACTGTCAAAAAAAAGTCATTTAGGACCACCCGAGAACTAACTTATATGCCCATTTGTATTATGTCCAATTGTATGTGTTCTCTGGTGGATTTGCTATTTTACTGGACGTAAAAGCCGAGTTGCCTGGTGGAATGAATGGATTGAGTGTGCTGAATTCCATTCAAAGCCTTAAACAGCTCAATCAGATCACCTCGCAGGTACCTAATTTCCAGATGCTGTATTTTGCAGATGTGAATCTTTCTTGGTAAGAGCACCCTTTTGTTCCTCTCATCAATCTCGTTGCCCTTCAATGCACCCGTTCCAGAAGACCTACGTACTTCCTAAAATGAGGCCACCAGACCTGTATGCAGTACTCAGCATGCAGAGACAATTGCTTTATACATTGAAACAATCACGTCTTTATCCCTGCTAGAAAAATTCCTGTATATCAGTGACAAGATCCCATGATCTATCCTACCAGTCTATCTGCAATTCTCAGAGAAATTCATATCAGATTGAACAGTAACCCCCCCCCCACAGATTCCTTTTATTCTCCACTACCCTGAGTGTGGTACTACAGAGTAGGTACATTAATCTGGGATTACTGCTATCTTACCCAGTACATTTGAATTTGACAATATTAAACTTCAATTGTAATTTCTCATCTGCCTGTATTTTGGAAGATCTTGTTGCAGTGGCATAGCCTGATTGTTGTCATTAACCTTTATATCATCTTGTCAACATTTGTATCATCTTGTCAACATTTGTATCATCTGCAATTTTAGGCATTAAACCTGATTCACCTTCATTAATAACATTGATAAATATTGAAAACAGCAATGGGCCCAGCAACAAACCTTGGGAGATTGCAATACTATCATCAGTCCACGAAGAATAGTGTCCATTGATAACCACTCTCTGTCTTCTCCCACTCAAATATCCCGATATCCTGAAATCTCTCTCTCCTGAAATCCAATTAGATTATATCATCCGAGTATGTGATATCTTCTGATATCAATGTTTGCTCAGATTGAGTCAGTAAAATTATTCTTGCAAGGATGAAATCCTTTATTTCAAATTAAAATCTCTTCTTTTATCTAAACACTGGTATTCCAATAAATGCGTTAAGGCTGTTCAAGGTACGAATGTTGCGTATCGCCATTGGTTGCGTCCAACTCTCCAGGTTCTGCACTCCAACCTCTTTTAAAACTTCCTGGCTTTGTTGCCACCTCAGCTAAAGAAAAAGCCGACTTCTAGCATCCCATTTTTTTCTAACTCTTGTATTGACGATCATGGTAAACCATCTACCACCATTCCCAGTGCACTCCACTCAATGCCTCCCGTGGTCTTACGTTAAAAGGATGTTAGAAGAATTTTGAACATCTTAATGTCAAGAAAGCTCTAGGTCCTGATGGTATTTCTTCACTTTTTCTCAAAACCTGCACTCCTGAGCTTACTCCTGTTCCGTGTCGCCGTTTGACTCTTTCTTTATTCCACTAGTGATCAATGATCATCAATATGAACTCCATCAATGTCGGTCCACTGGTGATATGCTGGCTTATATTACCCACCTATGGATAATTTCAATGAAGAAGTTTTGTGAAACTCTAGCAATTGCTTGGGTTTCATCAAAGCTTGTATGTCTCGCCGAGTGGAAGCTGAAGAGATGAGGTGTCAGTATTGACACCTCATTTATGGCCTGTTCATCTATTGCTGGGATGAAAAACCAAGGTTTTGAAACAAAAGCAATCGTCGCTCACATTGACTAACTCGGCCACTTGTGGAAAGGCCATAAAGCGTTACTGGAGTCCAGACAAGTTAGAACCAAAATCTTTTTTCCACCGTTGAAGCTATAAGTAGTTTATGGAAACTTCCCAAAGATGATAATAATTATTATTATTTGTTTATTCACCATGGGTTAATCCCCTCAATGGCTAATGAGCTAGGATGATGTATGTATTTTTTTGCAGCATTCGGTTTTATATAAATTCTCCACTTTGAAGATATATCCACAATTCCATGTGGATATATCTTCAAAGAAAAGATTCTGCATCACGTTTCAGCTCACATACCACGCTCAAGAATGTACTCACATCTTTGGGGAACACTTTCCCAATGACCTAACCTATATCACCTCCCCAAAGTTCATTAAGCCAGTAGCCAGATCTCTTTCAACCCTAGGATTATCTATGAACTGAAGAAGAATTAAAATAAGCAAGTCCTAAACGTTAGAAGTTCTCTGTTCTCTTAGCGGAACAATGGTAGAGTTCTTAAATTCGGATGGATCAATATAAAGTCATTCCGCACGAATAGTTGCTTCTATTTAGGAACAACACATCAATAAGTGTTCATTAGATTAGCCTTGCACGTGTCAGCCATTCTACACGCAATGAGGATATCAGGGACTACATTGGGCTCTCCATTATAACAATTATAGCAGAACTCGCAGTTGATGATCAGCAACCCTGCGCGGATGCATTATAAACATCATGTTGGTGGTCAAAACGAAACCCCAATGAGTATTATGAATTGTTACATTTGTATCTGTGATAAAGCGCCTACCCATTGGAGGCGTCCTCTGTGAGGAAGTAATTTTCTCTATTTACATGTATATAGGCGCGCTAATACCAGTTATGGGGCTGTCCATTATGCCCGTGTATGCTAGATTGCGCATCTGGCTCATTACAATCACTCCTCGTGTTATAATTTCGGTTATTATATTCTGTTTCTTAGATGGACAAGGATGATACAGCAGAGTTATGCATATGTTTTCACACCATACACCTCATTTATGCATGAATATTCAAGGAAAAATGCTTTAATTTAACTTCTGATAATTACTAATATCTTTTTTCTATCGTGGTAGAAGAGTCCTAAAAAGAATCACCCGCTCGGAATGCAGATCGACATTGTCGCAGCATACAGGCCATCAGTAAGGCGATTAGGACTCGTGCCAGTACCGATACAGTGCGCAGGACGCAGCATGATATGGATTACCACTGTCGCGGACATTTACATGCCACTAATCATCCCGATTAATGCCAGATGCCATCTTGACTCGCGTTTCTTGGATTGTAGATCAACAGAAACCTGTAGTTTGAGTGATCACTCATGGAACACGGTCTGTCTGAAGGTGTCTGGTTTTAGGACATGCGCGTCAAAAAGTTGGACTGGCGTACCCAGAGCCTTTCCCTCAAGGAGAAAACCTCTGGGATGAATTGGGTCGTTGGATGAGTGTAAGGCGAGAATGTCCAAAGAGCAGAACTGAATTGGTGACCTCTTTAAAGGTGATAAAGTGTAAACTATCGGAGAAAATTTACAAATTTCTGGTGGAAAGTATTCCATGGAGACTAAAGGTTTCATTATTAGCATTCCTGTAAATAAAGGTTGTTTGTAGATATGAAGGTGTTCGGATATTAATGATAGGTCAGTGTATATATATTTAACCAAACTTCCAGTAAAAGCAAATTTCTCTTTCACCATTGCTTAAATGCAATTGGAACATGCAAACATACGCTGACTTATTACAAGATAGCGCTTTAGAGGCCTAATGTATCATAGCAACATCAACAGGCCCTTCATAACTCCAGTAATTAACAGGCACACATGGAAACTATCGCGAAGAGCTGTTATTTGGAAGTCATCTAAACCCGACCGCTTGTAATATTCGACGTACACTGCCCTACCATTAATATCCGAACACTCCTCCATGGATGGGGAAACAGATCCTATACACGTAACACGTCACCAAACCTTCTATAAATAAGCACACTGGGCTGCGAACAGACAATTGTAAAAGAATTACCTCAACAGTTCAACAGAAGTGATCACTCAATAAATGCTAGACGCCGATTAACATGGTGTAAGGAGCGCGAATCCTGGACTGTAGAGCAGTGAAAAATAGTCCTATGGGCAGAAGAGCCAAGGCTCGCACTCTACCAGTCTGATGGCCGTTCCTGGGTATGGCTAATGCCATGGGAACAGTTCCTTCCTGATTGTATCCTCCCAACAATGGTGGAGGCAGTGTCATGGTATGGGTCTCATTTAATGGTTTAGCTTGGGCCCGTTAGTCGTTATCGACAAAACCATAAATTTTGTACAATACCATAACAGCCTGGACAATTATCCACTTCCAACATTATGGCAATACTTCAGGGAAGGCCCATACCTGTATCAGCAAGGTACAACGCGCCATGCCATACTGCTCGAGTCGTAACAGAGTGGTTTGTGGACATGGATGAGGAAAAGTTGGATTGGCCAGCCCAGTCCACCTAACACCTAACATTTATAAAAAACTGGTTGAGAGTATAGTGCAAAGATTGAAGGCCGTCCTAAAAGCAAACAGTTTCAGCACAAAATATTAAATGACACAATAAAAGCTCTTTTTTTTGTCTAAAGGCAGGTGTCCGGATATTAATGGTAGAGCAGTGTATTCACTTACTACCAATACCAGCTTCTAGAGATCTGCTTTTAATATTATAATTCTGTTTGAGTTTATTCCAGTTTGCCTCGCATCTGCCTGAGGAAATAACGTATTTCTTAATATCAATAAACCGATTCCTAGGTGGCTTCAGAGATCGATGGATGCCAGATGCCTTTTGTGCATTTATTCTAGCAGTAGTTCCACTTGACTTGGTGATGGAAAATAAAGAAAAAGGAAGTCTGCAATGAAAAATGCATTGTACTTATATCAGAAAGCCAGGCACACAATAAATGTACACTCTCGTGTGGTATACTAGTGAGTGGACATTTATCATTTGTTCCTTCAACTTGATTCACGATTGGTTTAGAAAATTCATTGCTCTTTTAGATGTGACTCTTTTCAGGTGTGTCTGTATGCTACGAACTGCCTTTTACATTCATCATATATGGATTGCTTGCTCTCCCCCCTCGTTTTGGGCACTGGAAATAACGTTCACACCTTGTACTACTGTGGAATACCTCAAGGAAGTGTTGATCTTTGCATTTAGTTGATGGAACCATTCTGCAGAAAGAACAGATCGTTTTGAAGCTCTGCCACGATTTATAATTTTGTGTCAAACGAAGAGCTCGAAGATGAAGTCTTCGAACGTTACCACGCAATGCCCTGGGTCTGATTTTTGCGGCGAGTTGAATAAAAGAATATTTTTTTGGTTGATGCAACAAAGCCTTTGGCTTTCTTGCGCCATGTGCCTAATACTAATTCAATGGAAAAATTTGGTGGAACTCAAGCAGTTACTGTTAACATTTCTAAGGCTTTTGTATATGTTTGACATAAAGTTCTTTTAAATAAGCTCCCATTTTATTAACTGCCGACTGTTTTTGTAATTGGGTGTCCAAACGTCTCTCTAAACCCTCACTGTAGGTGATGGTATACGACATTTTGTCTTCTATCTTCTTTGCAAAAGCTGGTGTTCATCTTTTCCTCTTATGTATTAACAACCTTCTTCCATTAATGGTACTGTACTACATTCCGCTTTCCAGTTTGAGAAGCCTTGTCCTCTACAGCCTCAACTTCTCAAATATCTTCAAGTAATTCTACATGGGGAAGAAGAAAACTCAGTTAATTTCAATCTTTCCAAAACGCATTTCTGTCATATTTCTTGAAAAAGGGTACTCCTCAGCTCATATTTGATGATACTCAGATTTATAGATAAGATCATATATCTCTTTTACTGATTACTCTGACTTCCAATCTGTCTTTGCATAAACACATCATAAAATATTGCTTCCTCTGCTTAAATGGACTGAGTTTTCTCTTTCGCTCTCTTGGTTGCTTTTCTTCTAGACAGCTACTAACACTGTGCAAATCTGAAACCGTCTTACCATGGGATATTTTTCTCATATCTGGAGTTATGCCCCCAAACCTCTATCAAGCTTTTAAATTCCATTCAAAAGAGGAAAGTCAGGTTATTAATGGCCCATCTCTTACCAAGTCTCTCCACTCAATTACAAACACCGTTCACCATGGACACCGTTCTTCTGAATTGGCATCTCTAATTCCCCAACTTGTTTTCCAAACTCGTCTGAGCACATGCCTCAACCTGTTAACATCCATTTACTGTCCAACTTCAAACTAATAGAACCAGCCTTTCTTCTTCCTCAATTATCCCTTCAGTTTCTGTTTTCTGGAACAGCAGCCCCTTCACACGTATTTCCTGAAAATTACTATCTGCAGAAATTCAAGTCTGAATAAGTATGTTCTGTCCTCTTAGCCTTCGAACAAAAGAGCCATCTACCAACACCTGCAGTGAGCGCATATTTTTGAGAGGTAGTATATGCTACTCGATCCTGATTGGTTGAAACAACAGCAACCAGTTACTGAGCAATGGTACTTAACATTACATGATATGTAAGAACATTTTTAAAGATCTAAATTAGACTTAAGACCACAATTATCCATTCTTACTTTAAATCTTGGTTTAATCATTTAAGAAAAAGAAAAGATTTTCTTCATTGTTCGATTTAATGAAGCCTTTTAAAGATTTAAATTGCAGTCAACTCACAACACACGAACAATATCCTTTTTGTTTCTTTTCCTTGCTCTTCTAGACATTAAGAACAGAATGAAAAAATCAGCTTGATTCCTAAAATTAAAAACCATCTTCTAAAGAACTGGAATGTATTACCAATGAAGTTTATGGTCGAAGATAAAATGATTACTTTAATTGCTATTCGTTTATCCTCTTCAGTATCAAAAGAACATCTGGATAAATCAAATGTTCGTTGTAATTAGTAGAGAGAAGTGAATGGTGTACAGAACTGATTAACAGAAGACCCATTGCGACCATAAAAACAGAAAACTAATTTGAATTTAATAATTCGCTAACTTTTATATTGATTAATATTCTAATGATATTAATAATACATTAGATTCACATTTCTGCTAATGGCACATAAAAACAGAATATTTAATCACAGTGATAAATTTATTTCAAAATTTGCATAACAGATGGCGCAGAGTGTCTAGTTGATTGAATATAAACAACAAATAGTAAATTAAAGTTCACAATGGCTTTGTTTTCTCATTGAATATTAACAAAGTCATGTTTAAAATTCATTTCCCGTTCATACTCATTTACAATCTATTCGTTTAGAGAAGATTGTTCTAAAGTTTGAGCTGAGCTAACGATCGAGACAAGCATTTTCAACAGCTTCCAGTTCCTCCCTCATATCAAGATTAAATGGGCTGTTAGACACCAACGAACACGGATAATCACCCAAAATATACGAGGAACCTATCGAAGGAGGAACTCCTTAGATAGATTCTCATACGCATCGTTAGGTTAGAAAATAACAAACGCCAGCCTCTTGCAAACAGGCTAGGATGAGGCAGATAAAACTTGTCGTATGGGTCACAGTTCTATTGACAACATTGTCAACGCATGAGCGACTCTCTCATAGCGACTTCGTTGAAAATAGGTGTTCCGTGCAGAAAAAAACACTTTCGCTGTTGAACTCGACACTTGAGCGAGTCACTGCTGGTTAGTGGAGCTTGTTAGGAAGACGGGCGCACTACCGAATCCCCTCTCTGACTCAAATATAACAAGGTTTTGGTAAACTGCAGCCTCATAAAGAGAAAGTAGAAGTACCGTTGCGCAAAAGTGGAACGCTTTTATTTAAGACGCTGTTTGGCATCTTAAAAAAGTCTTAGTTATGCGGTGTTAAAACTTTTATAACAGCTGCAATCTATGCAAACGTTCAAAGGAAAATTTGTTTCACGGGATGAAAAGCCCGAATTTTTATCCATATCGGAAATCTACTGTAGAGAACATCTCTGAGATAAATTATCGTTGGGTGTATGTGAGAGTAGAACTGCCCAAAAAGCAGAGCTGAACTGGTTGATGATTTTAAGGTGGAATGGTGGACGATATCAGAAGATATTGGCCATCCTCAAACAGAAATTTCTCATCACTTATAATATTCCATATAAAACGCTGGTTAGTTTCTTGATCTTCGCATTTTTGTTCAAGACTCAAAACTGAATTGGGTCTACCTGAGGATTCTTTTCTTATCAGTACATTTTTACTTGGGGAAAAATGAACTTTTCAGTTGAAGAGGAAGTGACTTTGCTTCCTGTTTTCTGTCGCATCCAGTTCTCCTTAAGTGTTACATGCTAGAATAATTTACAATCATTAGCGCAAAAGGGCTGCCTCATTTCCTATGATAAATATAACAGAGATGTAATGTTTTCCTCTAGAGGGTACATCACTCCCTCGTGCATTCCCCTCTTGGAGTACATCATCTATTATGAAAAGGAATCCTAAGCCGGAAGCTGGAGAGATTTACGAGTTCGTGTAGGTGACACATATTCTGCTTCAACGTGAATTCCCAGATGACGCTACAAGCCTGCCAGGACAGATGCCATTGGCTGCTCGTTGCCAATGGCTTCGCTGCCTGATGTATGATGTTGCATCTCTCCGAGCTGTTCAGTGGGATTAACTCATGCACCGAGATAGACAGATAAATGTATATTCACTGTTAACAGAGCCAACGAAACTTACCTCAAGACAAGGTTGGATGCCACCATATTCATTATAATAAAAGTTTCCAAAGACTGACACGCATAGCTGGATATAATGACTGGAACTTGTTGAAATTTATGAAGGTACTACGGAATATTATCAGAAATCTGAAACAAAATCTTTAGAATGATCTTTGAGTCAAGATAATGATCAACCCTTTAGCACTATGGTTACACAATAAATAATTATTAATTATTTATTGTATAAGCATTATATTTTCAAAAATCTTCCCAAAAGGAACAGCAGCAGTTTCCTTTGATAACAACAGCTGGTGGATATTACAAGTATGACCAAAAGTGAATTCTAATACTGATAGAGGAGACAACCAATGATTGTCTGATTTTTTTTTTAAACTATACTACTAGCGCCATTCATTGGCCACTGTTGAAACTATACACTATCAAGTCTGATCTGTCTCTGTGCCAAGTTTCATCATCGCGCACAAATACGTACTACTGCAAAGTTATGGATTCGAAGGATTCCACCCTTTGCTGAGCAAAGGGTGGTGATCAATAAAATTGTTTTAAAGCCCGAAAAAGTGCAACTGAAATAGTTGCAATGGTGAGTGCAGCTTGTGGATATGAAGTACCATCACGATCCAATATTTTCACTTGTATGGGCGGTTCTGTGAAGGGCGGGAAGATGTTCAGGACGATGCGCGAAGTGGCCCCCCATTCCAGTGTTGTATGGACTCGGCCATCGAAGATGTTTGGCAGCTGTTAATGGAAGACCGTCGCCTGTCCTTTCGAATGTTAGTAGACCATCCTGACATCAGCAAGGATACCGTGTGTTCGATTGTTGTCGAAGATTTGAAAAAAATGGTTGACAAGGAGAAGAGTGGTGGATAGACTGTTGAAAAGAATTCAGCGTGTTAGATCAGACGCTGCTGAGCCAGGGGAAGGTTCCTGTTTCATGACAATGTACATTCACACAACGTGACCATTTTCAAGCAATTTCTCGCGTTGAAAAGGATTATAATGCTTCGCTATCCCTCTTATTCTCTGGATTTGGCACCTGCTGATTATTTTCTGTTCCCCAAAGTGAAATTCTACTTGAAGGGACACCATTATGACAATTTCAGGATTCAAACCAGCATGACGAGGGAGATAAACAGGGTTCGAAAGATCAGTTCCAGAGAGCTATCTAGAAGATGCTAAACCGTGCAAAGAGGTGTATCGCATTACAAGGGTTTTGAAGATTAGTCAAGAAAGGATCCCATAGCCATCAGGATTTACGAAGAGTGATCGGTGATCCCCAGTAAAAGGCATTCCATCATCTCGACACTTGTATTTGTAATTAGAGATCTTCACGGATAGGTTTTAGAAGGGCTGAGGTTTAGAAGGGTTGAAATCAACTAAGTTTTCTTTGCTCCATTGGACAATTACCTGAAGATCTGCATTTAAGGAATTGGTAGCGGATATTCGAGAAGTTGAAGCTGATTGAGCAGGACAAGGTTTCTCAAAATGGAAAGTGGAATACAATGTGCTATCATCGGCAAAACTATGGATAGGATTTCCAGTCAATGGAAGAAGGTCATTAATATACAAGAGGAAAAGAGTGGGGGAAAGAACTGAACCTTGGGGGACACTGGCATTAGTGGAGAAGTTAGAAGACAGAGAGCCATCTACTATCACCCTCAATGAGCGATCAGAGAGAAAACTGGATAACCAATTACTAAAAACAGTTGGCAAACCATAAGATGGAAGCTTGTTTAGAAGACCTTTATGCCAAATACGATCGAAAGCCTTTGAGATGTCAAGAGCAACTACTTGTGTTTCACCGAACTTTTCTATTGAATTAGTCCATAAATGGGTAGCGTAAGCCAGAACATCACCAGTGAGTGGATCGACACTGATGGAATCCATACTGGCGATCGTTGACAAGACGGAAGGTTTCTAGGTAGTTTAAGAGTTGACGGTTAATTGATTTCTCCATTACTTTAGAAAGAGTAGAAGTAATTGCAATGGAGCGATAATTGAATGGGAGGGACTTGTCACCCTTTTTAGGAACTGGCTTGATATGAGCAAATTTCCAAGCAGAAGGAAAAACACCTTTGGAATAAGAAAGTGAAAAAAGGCGGCAAAGAATAGGAGTAAGTTCAGGAGCACAGGTTTTGAGAACAAGTGGAGAAATACCATCAGGACCTGGAGCTTTCTTAGCATCAAGATTCGTCAAAATCTTTCCGATATCCTTTTCACGGAAGACCACAGGAGCCATTGAATGGACGGAATGGTGGGAGGTGTTTTACCAAGATCATTAATACATGAGGTGGAAGAAAAAAGGGATGCTAGCAGGTCAACTTTATCCTTTGCTGAAGTGACAACAGAACCATCTGGTTTGGACAGAGGTAGGAGCAGAGATGGGAAAAAGTTGCGTGCAATAGCTTTGGTAAGAGACCGGAATGCTCGGCTACCATTAGGGCAAGAAGCAAGTTTTCTACTCTTAGCCTGTTCAAACTCTAGTTTGGACTGATTAATAACTGCTTTACAATTGTTGCGAGCTTTGGTGTAGGCAGAAAATGAAACTGAAGAATTAGAAACAAGCCAATTACGATATGCAACATTCTTTTCTTGAACAGCCTTAGCACATTTATTGGAAAACCAAGGTTTAGATGAAGGACGAGATTTTAAAGTGGAGTGTGGAATAAAGGATTTCATTCCTGCAAGAATAATTTCACTGACACGATCTGAGCAAGTGTTGACATCAGAACTTTTGAAACAGTAATCCGACCAAGGAAAAGAAATCTCGCAGGTCATTCCATTTTGCATTCTTTTAATGCAAACAATAAGAGGTTGGGAATAGCCATGAGATAAAGGTTCCATTGGAGGAGAGACAATCACCAAGTTATGATCTGAAGTGCCTGAAGGACCTCTCACTTCGACCGTGTACTTAGAAGGGTTGTTTGTGAGAAACAGATAAAGCGTGTTGGCTGTATGATTAGGATTGTCCGGTATTCTTGTAGGTAAATGAACAATCTGTGCTAGGTCATTGGTAATTGCAAAAGCCTCAGCATCTTGACCAGCTTGGTCGGTGTGACTAGAAAACAGAAGCCAGCTGGAGTCGTGAACATTAAAATCACCAAGGAAAATTACCTGCCCTGGCCACCCGTCTGCACTGCTCAGCGAACTTCATATCTGAGTGCACAATTACCCCCAGTTCTTTTTCACTTTCCACTTCCCTGAGTGTAGTAACACACGGTTGGTACATTTCTCTTTGGTTACTGCAACCCATATGCAGTACTTTGCATATGGGTAGAAGTCTTGGACAGTTACCAATTGTCTAGAACGATGGCCATATTACTCTAGTGTCTGTACGCCTGTGTATCCATTGGTCCATTTTTCTGTTTTGAAAAACCCGGAAGAACTTAGGAACCTCCTAACTGCATCCCCGATGAAAAGGTCTTTGATGACCTCACTCGTCAACTCTTTCAATAGACATCAATTCTTTATAATGCAATGGTGTATTCATAATCGAGAACTTTCTGTTGTTTAATATTAAGATATTTGTGTTTTATTTTTCCAACAGTCTTTCCAATAAAAATAATGACATCCACCGGGGAACCATTCTTTCACCCGAATCTAACCAATAACTACTCGGAGGTATCCCTGGTAATATCCTCTCTATCATCAATTGGATTTTTATTGACGCTTGCGAGATGTTACTTCCCATCTCTGTTACCTTTACACAACCGCCTTCATCTCTCGCTCTCTCCCAAGAAAATCGATCGTTTCCCCTCCCTTTTCCTCCTCTAATACATGAAGCCACACGAGGTGGAAGACCACACTTGATACCACTTTACTGTTAGAGATTGGCAATCCCGAAAAAAAAATTCAACTATAAATGCGGTGCTTTGGGAGATTTAAAATGGTGATGGGACTTCTTCGTAACATCTTGACTTTCCCACACTATTGCCACTTAAATAGCGTCCACGAAGTTGTTATTGATGGAACGGACTTAAAATCCGTCTATAATGGTTCGCTGTAAAGGGTAATGTGGCAATTGAGGTGGTGTCGTCCATTTGCAGCTCTTCAAGCATGTTTAGCAATGTTGGAAACAAGTGAAAAATAAGCTCTTCCTGAAATAAAAAGTGTTTACAGGAAATGTAGGATTTCCTGAAAGAATTTATTTGTTTTTTTTTCGCTTAGAATTGCACTGACAGATTTCAGATAAATCCATCCTTGAATAAATGTGACGTACATGGACTTAAACGATTATAATTGTCGAGATAATCAGCGTCACTAACTTGTTTATTATGGCCATGACTTAGGAATCTAAAGGGAATATAAAAATGTGTGTAAACGTTTGCAAGCAAACAAAACGGTGAGCGAATGACCGTCTAAGAGTGGGCAATACCTTTAACACGCATGAAGAGATGTTATATATTGCTGACAGACTTTGAAGGACGGACATGCTGTTATTGTTATGCGGTTCCTGTGGTTTCTCATAAATCCGCGTTAAGTACCCTGTGATGTTGCAAAGCCAGTGGATGTGAATAGTGTGGCTGTGCGAGTAGTGTATTGTTTTATTGGCCTCTTCGTTACTGGAAGGCTCGATCATCAGGAAGGAGCCTCCCAGAATCCGTTCACTGGTACGAGGACCCGAGTCAGAAAGTAGAAAGACATCTGATGGGCCATCCACACTCTTGCAGGAACGAGAATGGAGAGGGACCAAGGAGCAGAGAAGAGACAGGAAAGTGGAAGTCAAGGGAAACAGCGAGAGATCTCAGAGTGTAAGCATCCTCCAGGCTAAAAGAAGCAAGAAGAGTGCTAGGTACAGTTGTCTTGGGGAAGTCCTGAAGGAGGACTGGAAATAAAGAGAAGGGAAGAGGTAAAGTCAAAATTAAAGAGTCAGAGATCGTCACAATGGCTACTGTTAACCCAAACAGAGACCAAGAGTCCCTGATCAGACAGAAGAGGTAGACGAATGTTCTCGCAGCAAGAGCTCCAGTTGATTAGGTTGGATGCACAGCTTGGGGACAGGTGTTAGAAGGTATCCCGCCTAACAAAGCAGTTGGGCCAGCAGGTGAGCCGGAGTCTCGTAGCCCTACGTTGATGGAATAGTCAAAGTCAGCAAAGGTCTTCAGTAATGAATTGTTCCTGGAGACCGAAATCCCGCCAAAGAGAAGATTCTTGGTCAGCAGTAGAGCCAAGGCTCTAATACTACGTGGGTCTGAAATCCAACCTTAGCAAAAAAACACCTGGGGAAACGTCCAAGGGCAATGAGTCGCACCCAGGGGAAAGGTCAGAAAATAGTAATGTGATAGGAGATAGACCCAGAGATGCAGTGAAATAGATCCTCGCACCAGCAGTCGAGACGAGCGACTATTTTAATCCCACATAAAACCACGGATCGGCGTCAGTAGGGCTCCTAGTTGGGTGGTCCTAAGGATCATCCAGCCCAGGTATGAGCCTGGACCATCAGTAAGAGAGAGGGATTAGGAGACCAACTTGCAGTTTCATAACTGGCAATTTCGGATGCTGGGAATCAGTTGCTGTATGGAGGAGGTTATCCTGCAGTAGTGTTAGGAGGTTGCAGGTGATACCAGCGAAGACAAAAGACCTCAGTGAACGGAAGGCATCGTTAGACTCCAATAACTTGGTTTTTGGAGTCAGATCACTGCGTTGTCAGAAGCAGGATGATGATGAGTACAGCAAGTCGTTTTTCGTGTAGCCATGAAACATGCCCAAATAGCTGGATGATATTGGCAATTGGCGCAGGAAGGTACTCGGACATGTTGTCAGGCATCGGAACAACTTTTACTCTGTCTAGCTCTCCTGTTTTTCTTATTATCTGCCCTTTCTCCCTGTTCGCCTTATATATACACCTATCGCCAGTATCGCAACCAGCCCTGGTTGGACTGCTGGAGAACGTTTGTTCATTCCTCAGTAAGCCATGAATTGGCCCTGCTCCACGTGCCAGGTACTGTCAGCATTATTATGTTAGCCTCTTGGCTAAAAGGCTAATCATAACAACACAAGCAACTTACCAGGACATTGCACTATAATATATGAACGCCATTACAGCGATTGGTCTTTACCATGAACGACATCTTCACCTTTACGGGGTGAGTTTGTCCCATAGGCTGGGACAAACCAGGGCTGGACAAACCCACCAAAATTAGGGAGAGTTTGCGTTTGGCGCAATCCCAAACAGCACCTTGATTCATTACTAAAGAACACTGTACCATTCCTGTCCCCAAGCAGCTCTCTGGAATGTCGTCAGTTGCATTCTAATCGTTTACGTCCATATACACCACGTTTATGCTCGCAAATTCTTAGATAAATATTTTTATGGGACTTTCTCACAACGTGACTGAGTTAGTTGGTCTCAGGCGTGGTAGCATGGTTTTTCTTCCAGCAAACAGAAAATAAACTTCAGAACGTGCTCAATTTACAGACAATTACGTTACTTGGAGCAAGTAACGTAATTGTTGGAGCAAGACAGTCAGGATAATAGAAGGTAGGTTAGTTGAATTGAACGATAGATACCATCACGTTTCTAAGCAACGAGATTTACCACTTGGGCCTTCGCAGCTCAGGGCTGTTCATTTTTGGTAGCATTGGAATCCAGCCTAAATTTATTCGAAATTAAAACTCTACTGAATGCATCTGGTAGCTACGTCATCAGAAGACAGTTCCTAATCTACCAATCAGGAACTAAAAGAAATTGATTCCCGAAAATGGAAAAAAGGAAAACTGGCATCTTATTGACTCTAATTCCTTTAATGTCGTTTAGATGAGTGAACCCCAGGTGTCTTGACTCGGAGAACTTTGCTCTAAGTAAAGAACATAATTGACTGGACACAGCTGGATAATGAGATGCTGGATGAAGACTTTCTCTACACTTCACTCGAGTGGTTTAAATTGATTGCCGCTCCAACTAAAGGGAGGGATGGAGATCGATACCTTCTTTCTTCTAAAGAACTTCATCACGTGACGACTGAAGCATTACGAGACTCGTTAAGAACGCAAGTGTGTCCGGAAGAGATAATCGCGTGCTCGGAAATGTTAAGCACGCTACAAAAAGTGATTATTAGAAGGAATAACAGAAATCCGTGGTACTTCAGGAATGGCTATGAAGATGAGGTGGTCAAAATAATGGAAACAACCATGATGAGAGTTACAGGTATGAAATAATATGATGTTTGGCGACCCTTTGAGTTAAAAAAGTTTGTATTCCAAATGGAACAGATTCAAATAAATCTTGGAGTATCTTAAGAGAAATTTTGGATCATTCTTCGTGGAGGAATTTTTAAGCTCTTTGAATAATGAAGGTGGTGAAAATCCTCTCTAAATATGGCCACAGTGGCTCAATAACGCTAAGACTGGTGATTGTGCAAACCATGGGAGATACTCAGCCTCAGTTTCATACTCCTCAAATCAAAATTGGATACATCTGGCTGTTTTTATTGGAACATTATCATCTTGAAACATGGCATCGCATCGTTTATGAGAAACAATGTTTGTACCATAGGATGAACTTGGTCTCTCAGAACATTACGTTTATCAGTGGGAGTCATTCGCCCATTCCGGATGATGATTGGATCTGAAGAATACCAAGATATTGCTGCCTAAACCATTTTTGATCCTCCTCCATGTTTGAAAGTTGGAGCAAGACAGTCAGGATAATGCTCTTCCTTTTGAATTCACCTAAACTCTCCCTAATGTTCGAAAAAGTGTGAACGATGATTCAATGAAAATATTACGTGTTTCTAATGGCCAGGTGTCCATTTTTGTGCTCCTTACACTATTACATCTTCTTTCTAGCATATCAGATGTTTCCATTATTTTGTCAACCTCCTATATATTAATTATATTCGCAAACTAGTAATTCCTTTCAAAATATTTTAATTCTCAGAAGCCTAGAATTTCTATTGTTCCCAGTATACAATAATATTGGTATCATAAATCATCCAGGTTTTCAATTCGTGAACTCTGTCTTTGACGTAACCACATAGAAAAAAATCTATTGAGGCGAGGAGAGAAGAAAGAGAAGCCAGTTGATTGGGTCTGGTCTACCAATCTAACGAATGGATGATTATTTGTCCAAAAGTGCCATATTTCAAGGCTCCAGCAGGAATTCGTCCTTCGGCAGAGAAGACAAACCACTGCAGGTTATTTAAATTCACCCTTAATAGTTTTTGCAACATATTTTCACAAATAAGGGTGTCTATGTGTCTGTGGTGCCCCAAACCTAGCTATATACACTGTGTTGCCAAAAGCAACAGAACACTTGCATGTTTCAAACACATTGACCCAACCGACTGTATTTCTTTTATCTGCTTACTTCTAAGGTGAATGCAATTGCTTTTATACCTTTTTGATAGCTGGCGGTTGGGACAGAGATGGTGGGTATGTATTCGAATGGTTGTTCGAAGAAAAACTTTAACTATTTTATTTATTTTTTGGCTTTGGTTCTTGATCCACATGTGTAATGATTTGTTACTTGTAATAAAGTAACCAAGATAAAGATCTTTTTCTCTGTTGATGGTTTGTTCTCATGATTCTGAAAATAACAGTTGTAGTCGATTGAAAAACAAATCCAACGAGCAACGTTTGCACGATGTGTCCAATGAGAAATTGTCCAGTCCTATTAAAATAGACCTTCCCGATTTGCGTAGCATGCTGGCTACCGTTTATCATAGTGTCATAAGTAAGTCAGAGTGCCTGAGGTACCAAAGATAAACGACTTACATAACAGATGGTTGAAGGAAAATCCATACAAAGAATTTCTCCACTGCTGGTACCGACTTTGGTATCGATTTTGGCCACAAATGGAAAACGGCATTTAACACATAAATTCAACATCCATAAATGGCTTTCTATTCCCGTTTTGCTCACACACTTCCAGGAACTCTCTGGAATCGACACTTCGTGCTCAGAATGTTAATCACGTCTTCACCTTTCACCTCTCTGACACTTTACCAAATGTGCTTTGTGGTTGCGCAAATGCAAACATTTGAAATACAGTGGTAGTCGTGCTTTTGAGCTTTCTGTCATAAAAACGTGACGTAGGCAAAGAGGGCTTCTACCACGTCACCCACACGGAGAAGGCATTTTGGACTGGTGTTCAAAGAAGTTTTAAAATATCTTGAAGAGTGCACTTCTCGAGATCAAAAGACTTTATTAGGACAGGACATCTTTTATTGCATATGATTCTAGCTTCCCCAGCAGTAAGGTGGTTGTAAAGGCATTCTGCCAGTAGGAACATTCTCTGTCCTCTAGGGATGTTTGTTACAAACGACCTTTCTTCAAAAGATTTTTCCATCCCTTTAAAAGAATATTTCCGCAATGCACCAGATACGCACGTATGAACTAAAAGCAGGTTTTACTCTATGCTCCTTAATGATTTGTTGAGAGAGTATTAGTTCCACTATCAATCACCCAACCTTTATGCATTTTACTTTCACATCAGAGAGCTTTATACACCTTATCAAGTCTCTTCCAAAGTTTCTGGTTGCCAAGCTCACGTATTCTAAGTCTCTCCTCATATGAATATCGCTTTGCCATCTCACCAGGGGCGTTTACGGTTTTTGACCATTCCAAGCAGCTCAATGTCTTTTTTTCAGTGCAGTCTCCAAACTTAATAAGAATCTCTAATATGGTCTTACAATTGCCTTATACAGTAGATTTTATGACCTCCCTATACCTACAACAAATGTTCGATAAATCATCAACACGACACCATGGACCATGGTTCATCGCCAGTGTATAGCAATATTCTGTTTGCTGGTCGAAAAACCCGAGTTTCTGGGAGAAAAAACCACGTTACCGTCGCCTAAGACCAACTAACTCAGCCACGTTGTAAAAAAAAGGTCTATAAAAACTCGGACTCAGGTCTTTTTTCAACAAGTGTGGAGGAGGACGGTGATCCTACCAACTGTGCAACCCACGAAGGCCCTAATGTCAGAAAAATGCTTAACTTCATCTAATTTTATATTTTGCACCTCTTTGTGATTTTGTAAATTTTGTAGGTAAGGAGTTCTTAAATTTTGAGATCTTTGCTAAACCCTGAGGATGTAACACAGTTGATAATGAGAGGAATTTTTATGGACCTTTTTCACAACGTGGTGAGGGTAGCATGATATACAAGAATAAGGTAGGTGGTCCCAATTAAGCTAAGAGACACATATACTACTCTCCAAAAATATCCTATTTTGTTAGTCCATTACACTAACTTCCTCGATAAACAAGGGGCTGAGACTGGTATATAAGAAAGAAAATAAGCCATACAGTTAGTTGTACTCGTCATGCATCAAAGTTGACTGATGACGAGAGGGGTATTATTGTCGGGTGTCACTTTTGCTGGCTTGTTGATTCGTACAATTGCTGACAGCGTGCACCATTTATCGACCATCAATGATGTAATCATGAAAGTGAAGGATGATGATACCAATAGTAAGGCACAAGAACACCGGAAACTGAATTCACGTGAACAGTGGTCACTCGGAAGGACTGTACGATAATTCGTTAGGCATCCCATCAAAACATCAACCAGGACAACCAGGATAAATATCAGTTGATGTCAATGCGAGACCATGTTTCTGGATACTTTTTGGAGATAGTGTCACATACTGGCGTGCAGTATTTATTACAACATTTTTTAAAAAACATAATGGCACCGTTTGTAACTTTACCATCATCCAGGACAGGTTGCAGAACATAATAAAGGGATTAAAGAACATTATTGGTTACCACATTGTGACAGAAAATGAAAAAATAAATGGGGCCGCTTTGCACTTTTTCATGGGAGGTGCTAGACCACTTTGTTTATAGACCTAACTTCTATGGTTTTTTTCGCATATAACGGTCAGTAAGTATGATGGCTGAGCAGCCATAGATGTCCTACCGGCTCCTTCCCACAACAGACCCATTGTTTTTCTTTGTTTCGTCTCTCATGGGTATGATATCAATCAGTAACTCCTCACTTGCGCTGTCGTACCAACTTTACTCCAAATAATCCTCTTGCATATCATCAAAACTGATTATTTATATTTGTGATATCCAGCGAGCCATAGAAGGGAATTTGTTCGAACAGAAAAACTCCAAAATTTGTTTCGGACTTTTACTACCCTAACAATTAATAAATTTAATAATTCGATATAGATACTCTAACACAATCTGATGGATGTCCCAACCCTTTTACAAACAAACTAGAAATGAGTTCCTCTAAGATCATTAGTTGTGAAATTTATTCTTTAAAATACGATGTACGATCAAAACATTATGAACTCCTACCTAACAGTGTATATGTCCTCCACTTGCTTCTAGTACTACTGCCAGATGACGAGGCATGGACTCTTTAAGGCTTATGAACATCACAGGAGGTGTTTTGTACCTTGTCGGTAGGATTGCGTTCCATAGATCTGTGACAGTCTGTGGTAGAGGATCAAAACTCCAAATCTGTCGATCCTAAAGATGTTCTATGGGATTCATATCCTGTGAATTAGGCAGCCAAAGTAGTATCTGGACCACTCTCAAACAACGCTGGCAGTGTGGCAGGGCAAAGTATTCCGTTAGAGACACCTATGCCATCCAGGAAGACAATCACCACAAAGGGGTTTATATGATCAGCCACAATGGATAGTTTTAGCATTCAGAGTGGAGTATAGTGGTATGAGAACTCCAAGAAATTCCTAGGAAAATATCCCCCGCACCAAAACATTGACCCTGCCTGCCTATTTCTTCGGAACCACAACAGTGGAGTGATTCCTCTCGACAGTTTGTCGCCCTACCCTCCATTTATCATCCACATTACATAGCAGAAAACTATTCGTCGGAAAAGGCAACTTTTTTCCAGACGTCAATGGTCAATGACGCGGTTCAGATGTAAATTATAGGCGTCATTAGGGATGGGTGGCAGTACGCATGGGACTCTACCAGGCTCCTAGTTCGGAAGTCTATTCGGACGTAGGTTCGTTGTATCACAGTCTTGGAAACACTACTGGTGGTCTCCTGATTAAAGCCCATAATAAAATGCCTTATTGAGCCACCTGAGATCTACCTTATCTGCTCAGTGTCCTCTGGTCGATTTGCGAGTTTTTTGGATTAGAAACCCGAGTTTCTAGAGGGGGAACCATACTGTTCACTGTTGAGCCCACTAACTCAGCCACGGAGTGAAAAAGCCCACAGAAGTTCCTGATGTCATTGACGGGATTCAAACCTGGACCTTTTCCACTTGACATGACAGAGGCTGTGATTTTAATCGCTGTGTACCCAGTCGGGCAAAGTCCATCGTCAACTGTCTTATTAGGGCCACCTAAGTCCGAACTTAATAAGCCCATGTGTATTATGTCCATAAACTGCGTGTGTTCTGTGGTCGATTTGTCTCTTTTGATGGACGAAAAACCCGAGTTTCTGGTTGATGGGGTGAACAAGCTGTTCATAGCTGACTCAGTCACTGAGTGAAAAAAACTCACAACAAACGGTCTGGCTAAATTCCCACACTGTGTACTAAAATAAATAAAATAAAATTTAAAAAAAAGGAGCCAGGTCCATGAAGGGAAAAAAACTGTATAATGAGAATTTGGTTAATCAATGAAATTCCAGAGTAAAAGCTGCCCTCTTTATAAGAATACTAAATTAGCAAATTTTTGGAAGGCAGTAAAATTACTGACATTACTTACATAATTAGATTCATTACCACTAGATAAATTGCGTATAACATTATTCAACTGAGTTCTATAGTTGCAATGCAAGGGACAACTATAAAGTATATGGCACCATGTTTCTTCTTGACCACTCAAACAATTAGTATTAGTTTTATCACTAAAATAATACAGTTTACTATTGAAAGACCCATGGCCTGTCATTAGTAAGATGTCTCCATGCTTGGAAAAAACCACTTATTAAACTGAGTTACTAGCAAATAAAACATCTGGGATATATAAATGAGTAACAGCTTTAATCGCACTTTCAGACCATCTGATTTGCCATAAATCCATCATTTTTGGATTTATGGCTAATCACCTTCAATGTCATAAGTAATATTCATACAAGTAAACCGATTCTTTTTCCTAATATGATAACAAAATGCTATGTAAGTTACAAATAAATTTAATGGAATATGTCCTGATATTATTTGCAGGGCACTGATTGACGCGGTTTTAGTTACTCTTTGAGTTGCCAACAGCATTGTTCTTTGTAAAGAATACAGCTTAGTTCTAAATTTAATCTTGTTAATACAAATCACTGACGACACATCGGTCACTATTGGTATAAACTCAACTTTATAATAAAGATTCAAAACCGGTCTACGCAGCCCCATTCAGATCTAAAGACTCTAATTATGGCTGAACTAAAATTCTGTACTTTACTAATCAAATAATTTAAATGCGGAATAAAAGTAATTCTACAGTCTAACAGTACACCAAGGTACTTAGTCTGCCTACAAATGATACCTATTTACCATTTAAAATCACCTTTGGAGGGCGATTAATGTCCAAACTACCTTTCATTAGCATCATAACAGTCTTAGTGGACGAAATTGCTGGTTCATAAATTGGGCCAAGATACCAAGCTCTGAACAACCACTTCAACCCTGACCTCAACAACTTTCCTAGACTTGCCGGGCATACATAATACTAAATCATCTGCGAAGGCAATTCTGTGACAACTAGCTACTCTTATAGTAGTAGTAGTAGTAGTAGTAGTAGTAGTAGTGGCATGTGATGAAATAAAGCAAATGTATGAGCTTATGCAGCATCAGCCAAAAAAAAAAAAAATCACACCATTCCCTCCAAATGCCTGTCCAGTTCCTCCTTAAATTTATTCAACCTATCAACTTCCACAACGACAGATGGAAGTTTGTTCCCAGCAATTAACCACCCGCTGGCTAAAGGCAAATTTCCGCACATCTGTCTTTTCTTAATTTGAATTTATGCCCCGTTAGGTTCGTAATCTGAACAAGTGGAAGGATCCCATCAGAATTCAGCGTATTCAACCCATTCCAGACCTTATACAACTCAATCAGACCACCGCGCAGGTGCCTAGTCTCCAGCCACTGCAATTTGCAGAACTTAAGCCTCTCTTGGTAAGAGAATCCCTTCATTCCCCTCACCAATCTTGTTGCCCTTCTCTGTACCCGCTCAAGTAAATCTACATCCTTCCTAAAATGAGGCCTCCAGACCTGTACGCAGTACTCAAGGCGTGGCCTGACCATTGCCTTATACAGAGGGACAATCACCTCCTTTTCCCTGCTAGCAAAATTCCTATATATCATTGACAAAACCCCATGACCTGCCCTGGCAGCCTGTCTGCATTGCTCAGAGAACTTCATATCTGACTGCACAATTACTCCCAGGTCTTTTTCATTTTCTACCACCTTAAGTGTAGTTCCACACAGTTGGTACGTTTCTCTGGGGTTACTTCTACCCATATGCAGTACTTTGCATTTGTCAAGATTAAACTTCAGTTGCCACTTCTTAGCCCATCTGCAGAAATTATCTAGATCCTGTTGCAGTAGCACACTGCCATTACTGTCATTAACAACCCTGCCAACCTTTGTATCATCTGCAAACTTCGACACTAAGCCTGATATACCTTCATCAATATCATTGATAAATATACAAAACAACAGTGGATCTAACACCGAAACCTGTGGTTCGGTGTTAGGTCCACTCTTCTCCCACTTAACCATCCTTTTATGCATTGTAGCAACTTACCCTTAATACAATTCTGCTCCAATTTGCACAATAGTCTTCCATGCGCTTTCCTGAAATCCAAATATATGATATCAAAATTATTTTTTGCATCCAGTTCCTTTGTGACCACATAATAATATCCTATCAAATTTGTCAGACAAGGCTTTCCCTTAACAAACCCATGCTGTGTCTGAATTATTGCTGCAGTCTTGTCTAGATGATCCTGCAATACATCTTTAACCAGCGACTCCATTATTTTACCCGGAACAGAAGTTAAACTAACCGGTCTGTAATTACTCATGTCACCCTTTGATCCCCCTTTGTGAATTGGGGATACATTTGCACATCTCCAGTCCGTGGGAACCTCCCCTGAGTCCAAGGATGCTCTCATAATTATGGCTAAGGGTTTGCTTAGTTGCTTTGCCGCCTCCTTTAATATAACTGGATAGATCCCATCCACCCCAGGTGCTTTTCTTTCGTTCAACTTCAACAATTTCTCTTCCACTTTGCTCTCAGTTATTACAAGATCATTAAGCACCCTGCTACAATTTGATAACCTTCTGCCATTTTCAAACCTTAATAATTCTCACGTGTGAATGTAGATGCAAAATACTCATTCAGTTTGTTTGCTATCTGAGCAGGATCATCAACAGTCGAACCATCGATGTCAAGTGGACCAATCAGATTCATTCCCTTCCTTTTAGAGTTTATATAAGTAAAGAAATCCTTGCTGTTTTTCTTAGCATCTTTTGCCAAGGATTTCTCGTAATCTGCCTTCGCCTGCCGAACCTCCTTTGTGACCTGATTACAGACTAGCTTATATCTGCCATAAACTTCTGAGTCGCTTGATAATTTATATGCATCCCTTGCATTTTTCTTCTCTGTTACGAGTCTCATTAGTTCATTTGACAACCATTTAGGCCTAAACCTTGAACAATATTTCTTAATAGGTATGAAACTTTTAGTAGCTTCCACGATTAATTCTTTGAATGCTTCCCACTTAGAATTTACTGTTGGTAACATCGTCAGTTGATCCCACTGTACAGAAACTAAAAACTGTCGGAGACCACTGTACTCGCCTTTACGGAAGCAAAAACCCTTTCCTTTACCCCTGACGGTAATTAAATCTTTAAGTAAATCCCACGTCAGTACACTGTGATCACTGCCACCTAGTGGTTCTTTTATCTGCAAATTCCTAATACATGAATGATCACTGCTGATAACCAAATCAAGAGTATTACTTTCTCTGGTTGCCTCTCGAACATGCTGCTGCAGAAAACAATCATCCAATAAATCCACAAAAGTCTGACTAGTGTGTGAGTGACCAACCCACAAGTTCCAGTCAATATCTGGGAAGTTAAAATCCCCCATTATAAGACATTCCGATTTACTAGCCCACTCTATTTCTCTGTACAATTGTTCATTGTACTCATTCGAGTCATTAGGCCTATAACACACTCCTACTCTAATTTTTGCTTTCGCAGTGCTTATGTCACACCAAACTGACTCAACAGTGCACTGTTCATTTATATCAACTGGATGCACTTCTTTTGATTTTATGTTTTTCTTTATTAACAGCATAACACCTCCTCCCTTCCTATCCTGTCTATCCTTTCTGTACACATTGTACTCCCCAAATTCCAGTTCGGCATTCCTTATATCTGTGTGACACCACGTCTCTGATATCCCAACAATATCCGCCTTTGATGTCTTGACCAACATTTCAACTTCATCAAATTTATTTACTATACTTCTAGCATTGGTATACCTGCAAGTATACATGCACCTATTCCTATTCCCAGCCACTCTAACACATCCCATATACCCACCTGTTTTACGATGACTGACATCCGTCCCTGAAACCCCCAACACCCCTCCTCCAGGTCGCTACTTATTCTAATAGAAGTTGTGCAAGAATCACCTTCACCTCTGCCTACGGCTTCTGTTAAACTATTAGTCCTTGTATCCCCCAAGCTATCAATTTTCCGACCCACCTAACACTGCCTCGATAGCATCAGCAAATATTCGTGCACCCTTTCTATTTAAGTGTATCCCATCCCTGTAGAAGCAATCTCTCCTGTTAACAAGTACAGTCCAGGCTGAAAAATATTATACCCCTTGGGCCTTGCACAATCTTTCCAGGGCCGAATTGATCGACAAGGCTCTCATCCTATACTCCCTCCTATCGTGTATGGGCAGAATTGCAGACACTTTCAAATTCAACCCTAATTCACGGCTTTTTTTCCTCAGTGTCCTGTACTTGTAAAGTAATTCTGCCGGTCTCCTACTCTTAATATCATTAGTGCCAACGTGTACAACTATATCACCTTTTGTGCCCTTAAAAGATGATATCTGCTCTACAACGTCATCAACCTTTGCCCCTGGCAGACATACCCTGGTCCTGTTCCATCTATCCTTTCTACAAAGGATGTTTCCCGTTTCCCTGACAATAGAGTCACCAACAACTACTAGTTCCTTTATGACCCGCGCAATCTGCCTTGGGGGGTTGCCGCTGTGTTGCGTGATGGCCAAGTGCAAGCTCTGGCGTTGATGTGGGCAACTGAGAGCCTGATGGGCCCTTCAATTTAGATCTTTCGAGGGCATCCACCCTGTCCTTCAAACTCTCATATAGGCCCATAACAACGCTGAGTTGTCGCCTGCTTTCCTTACACTTCTTACATCGCGCACACACAAACACATCCCCCATGGCAATATCATGTTCCGTTCCAGATAGTTCGGCAAACATTTCACAAGTTGCACATTTTTTTAGGCTGTGATGCGTTGGAGAATCGCCCCCCCCTCAGTTCTCCCCCGAGTCACAGCACTCCTGCCACTTTGTGCCCGTTGCTTTGCTGCTCTAGTTTGGGGCATGATACTTTAAATTAATAAAACCAATAAATTAAATTAATTAAATGTCAATACTACGCTATCTAATAGAAACAGTGAAGCGTATTACTGTTTCTATAATTATACGTTAGAGCTACCTAACTACCTCAATTAAAAATTTGAATTCCCTATCACTATATACAAAAACAATGCCTGCAATATTCGAATGAAATAACGGTTTTATAAAGTATTACGTATATCTACAAAAACAGTTTATACAAATTAAAATAAAAATAACCACCGTAATTAGAACTATAAGACAACGTATTAAGTACAATATAAAATAACAATTATGTAAATAATAAGCAAAAACGTATCGTTTTTTTCGGAGCCTGTAACTCGCAGCTGTATTTTCTAAAGAGAGTCAGCGCCCTCTTTGAAGCTACTGGTTCAGTACGCCAGCCCAGCCCAGCCCTTCCACCACTTTCCGCCTATTGACCCACACAAGGCATAACTGCCTACTTTCACCACAACCGTCGATGAGGCGTGAGAACCCGTCTATGGCCTGGGAACTCCTGCTCTGTAACCCATTCGCCCAACTAGAGATTCGCAGTTTCCATAATATGCTACCCTTTCAACCGGTACCTCATCAATCATCCCTTTTTTGGAAGTCCATCAGATCACGTTCCTTGCCCATGTCGATCAAGAATGTACCCCATACTACGAACCTACAGTATCACATTTACCAGTTCTCACTGCGAGACATGTGCCACTAGATGGGTATGTTTCAGTTAAAATTACATAGCTTTTTCAGAAAAATATTTACGCGTATACATAAATAAAATTCTCTCATGGTAATTTTCAAGCACACGTATACTGTAGATAAAAAATAAATTAATAAAACTTTGTAGATAAAACCATGCATTTACTTTCAAAAATTAATCCTGCGCTTCTTTCATAAAATTAAGAATTTTCTTTGAATAAAAGTTAACAAAGAGCGATATTTAATTAAAAATTAAACGGTGAAGCATTAGAGTAGCTCTTGGGGTCCAATTTTAACCTCGGTGGTCGAAATATTTGAATAATTTATGGCCTAAAATCGCGTATGTATTTAAATATATATATTACTTTCTTTTTTTTTTTATCTTTGTGAGACCACTGAGAGAGCGCTGCAGTCGACCCGCGATTGTTGTCTAGGTAACTAGAAAGTTAAATATGTCTCTCTGGAGCACATCGCGAGACGTTAAATCTGGGGGGAAATTACAGTTTGGCCTTGCGTAACACAACCTTTAAATTATTTAAGATAATTTCTTTTTCGAAACTTTTATTTTTTTTTATTCGGGAGAATGTAATAAACACGGCTTAATAAGATTTTACAATCATTTTATGAAATTGTTTCATTGGTAACCTATGACGTATTTTAACTTCCGGTTTTTTTTTAAAGATATTTCTTTTAATTTTCTTCAAGCACGCACTTCGTATTTAATATTCGTAATTCGTATACGAAGTAATTAAAAAGTTTAAGGGCATCGAACGCTGGGTTAATTGTCGAAACGAATGTAGGCAATTCTGAAAATAATTTTAATAAATATGCGTCACTGGCATCATTATACAAAATGCGAGCTTCAAATTACATAAAATGTTACGTCATTTCCTTCTTTCTGCTTTCAGATGCATTTATGGCTGAAGTAACACCAATTATCTTCATCAGATACGTATCCATTTTTTTTTTTTTTTGGGCCGAGTTATTGCCATCTGTTTCCTTGGAGATGTAATGTTCATTTTTGTTTCGAATGGAATTAAGGACTTGTTAATTAGTTTTGTGTTGGTTGAAGCGTAAGAAGAAATAATATCTTCCACCATTTTTTAATTTCACTTGCTTTGAACATATCTAGTTAAGTTACAGATGTCACATTCACACGGTTATTATACTTAAAAAAAGGGTACGGGTTTTGTTTTTGCAAGTTGATGACTGTAGATGGTCCGTATTATGGCCCCAAAGACCACGATAACTTTGAATTTTGTTTTTATGAGAAGACTGCATACATACACTCAGTGTCCAGTTTATTGGGTACATTTAGTGAGTCTATATTATCCCAATTTGTCTGAAACGTAAAATAATGAACCAATGTATACTACCAACCATGACTTATGGAAGTGAAACTTGGGCACTCACCAAAAGAATGGAAGAGAAACTGAGAACTACACAGCGAAGAATGGAACGAATTATATTGGGAATCAGACTTAGATAAGAAGAGAAACACATGGATTAGGCAGAAAACTCAAGTAAAGGACTTTCTTATCAGAACTAAAATGGTCTTGGACAGGACACATAGCTCGAAGACACGATGACAGATGGAGTAAGGGAATAACAGAATGGTATCCAAGAGGAGCTAGAAGAAAACCTGGAAGACAACGACTGAGATGGACAGATGAAATTCATGAGTTTGTGGGTAGTAAATGGATGGCCATTGCATAAAACAGAAGGAAATGGAAAGTTGCTGGAGAGGCTTTCATCCTATAGTGGACTGATAATGGCTGATGATGATAATGATGATGAGTGTCTAGATAGCCCGTATTGTGGTCCCAAAGACCAAAATATCTTTGATCTTTATTTTTATGCGAATATTGCATACGGTTCATTAGCTACATTTAGTTAGTCTAGATGGACTCTTATTGTGGTCCCAAAAACCATAATAACTTTGAACTTTATTTTTATGCAAAGATTGCATACATACACTCAGTGCCCAGTTCATTAGGTAAATTTATTGAGTCAAATAACCCGTATTGTGGTCCCAACTACAAAAATAACTTTGAACTTTATTTTTATGTGGAGATTGCATACACTAAGTGCCCAGTTTATTAGGTACATTTAATTAGTCTGGGTAACCTATTGTGGTCCCAAATCCTACAATAATTTTGAACTTAATAGGAAAATTGCGTACATACGCTCAGTGCCCCGTTTATTAGGTACATTTAGTGAATCTAGATGGCTCATATTGTGGTCAAAGCCCAAAATAACTTTGAATTTTAGTTTCATAACGAAGATTGCCTACATATACCCAGTGCGCAGTTTATTAGGTACATTTATTGAGTCTAGATGGCCCGTATTGTAGTCCCAAAGACCAAAATAACTTCGAGTTTTATTTTTATGAGAAGATTGCAAACATACGTATGTTTGAAATTAGGTACATTGAGTGAGTCTTAAATGATTTTTTCTTTGGCCTACCGTTGGTAGAACACCACTGGTGTTGTCAACGTATAGTTCCATTCATCTAATTTCATCCTAATGGAAACAGCCTCTAAGTGGCTTATTCAGGGGAACGAAAATGTGGCAGTCACAGAGTGACAACTCGAAGTGATCTCGGATGTGAAGGTTCACCTACAACCAGTTTTACGCTGTCATGGGGCAGCGCTACACCGTGTAGTAAACTTCCCTCTGCTCTTTGCCTTTATAGCTGCTCAACTATTTCGCGATAGTGATGGGCACTGACTATAATATCTTGGTGACGTCATACTAGGAGCAGTGGCCTGTGTAACTTCGCCCTTTTCTAGCAACATTTGTATATGAAGATTTAATATTCCACATGCTAGACATGTTTGCCAGTTTTTGCACCAGAAAAAAAAAACAAAAACAAACATATTTGCGATCATATACTTTTATAACGACATCAGGTAGAAGTCATTGTCTGAAAGCTTTTGGATCAAGCAGATAAAAGCTAAGCTTTCTTATAAAAACAAGAATATATCAGGTTAATCGTTCTTAGAAAAATTTGGAATAAATTAAATTTATTAAATTTCGATATATAATCATTAAAATGTCAAATCTTCAATCGTAAAATTCTTCAAAAAATCATCATATCAAATAATAAATTATCAAACTTATCAAAAATCGTTGTGTAGAATCATTAATCATCAAACTCGTCATAAAATCATCGTGTAAAATCATCACTCAAACTCATCAAATGATTGCAGACTGATGAGTTTGAAATCATCAATCACCAAATCTTTAAAAACCATCCTATTAAATCATCAAACTCATGAAAATCATCCTGTCAAATCATCAATATCAAACTCACCAAAAAATCATCGTGTCAAATCATCAATATCAAACTCATCAAAAAACATTGTGTCCAAGATCAGCCATCAAAATCATCAAAAATCATCATGGCAAATCATCAGAATCGTAAAAAAATCAAAATAATCAAAATCATTGTGTGAAATCAATCATCAAACTCATCAAAAAATCGTTGTATAAAATCATCAATCATAAAAATCTTAAAAAAATCATCATGTGAAAAAATAAAATAACAATCATAAAAATCTTAAAAAAATCATCATGTCAAATAAATTATCAATCTTATCAAAAATCGTGTCCAATCATCAAATTCATCATAAAATCATCGTGTAAAATCATCATGTAAAATCATCAAATAGTAGTAGTAGTAGTGGCATGTGATGCAAGAAAGCAAATGTATGAGCTTATGCAGCATCAGCCAAAAAAAAAAAAAAAAAATCACACCATTCCCTCCAAATGCCTGTCCAGTTCCTCCTTAAATTTATTCAACCTATCAACTTCCACAACGACAGATGGAAGTTTGTTCCAGCAATTAACCACCCGCTGGCTAAAGGCAAATTTCCACACATCTATTCTACATCTGTCTTTTCTTAATTTGAATTTATGCCCCCTTAGATTCGTAATCTGAACAAGTGGAAGGATCCCATCAGAATTCAGCGTGCTCAACCCATTCAAGGCCTTATATACCTCAATCAGATCACCGCGCAGGTGCCTAGTTTCCAGCCACTGCAATTTGCAGAACTTAAGCCTCTTTTGGTAAGAGGATCCCTTCATTCCCCTCACCAATCTTGTTGCCCTTCTCTGTACCCGCTCAAGTAAATCTACATCCTTCCTAAAATGAGGTCTCCAGACCTGTATGCAGTACTCAAGGCGTGGCCTGACCATTGCCTTATACAGAGGGATAATCACCTCCTTCTTCCTGCTAGCAAAATTCCTATATATCATTGACAAAACCCCATGACCTGCCCTGGCAGCCTGTCTGCATTGCTCAGAGAACTTCATATCTGACTGCACAATTACTCCCAGGTCTTTTTCATTTTCTACCACCTTAAGTGTAGTACCACACAGTTGGTACGTTTCGAACTGATGAGTTTGAAATCATCAATCACCAAATCTTCAAATATCCTATCAAATCATCAATCAAAATCGTCAATCTTCAAACTCATCAAGAAATCATCGTGTCAAATCGTCAATCATGAAAATCACCAAAAAACATCGTGTCAAAAATCAACCATCGAAATCACCAAAAATCACCAGAATCGATCGTAAAAAAATAATCGTGTGAAATCACCAACCATCAAAATAATCAAATAATCATTGTGTGAAATCATCAATGATTAAACTCATCAAAAAATCATCTAATAAAATCATCAATCATGAAAATCTTCAAAAAATCGTCATGTAAAATAATAAATCATCAAACTTATCAAAAATCATCATGTCAAATCTTCATTCGTCAAACTGATCAAAAAAACATTTTATCAAATCTTCAATCATCGTGTCAAAGATCAACAACCATCAGAATCATCAAAAATCATTGTCAAATCATCAGAATCGTAAAAACAATCATCGTGTCAAATCACCAACCATCAAAATCATCGTGTCGATTCATCAATCATTAAACTCGTCAAAAATCATGTCATCAGATTCATCAAAAATTATCATGTCAAATCACCACTCATCAAAATAAAAAAATAATCGCGTCAAATCACCAGTCATAAAAATCATCAAATCCTATTTCAAGACATGCGATGAAATCGTAGTGTCTCGAAATAGGTTCTACGGTTTAAAGATTTTAGCTTGAAAGCGATCATAATGTGTGGTATGGGGATGTCAAATTATATTCAAAAAAAGCAGTAATGGTTGCAACCGATGGATATTTAATTGTGATGTTTCCTATTCCGATATTAAATGAATGAATTTTGCTATCGATACGTATTTATTTGTTCGGTAAGCTGCTTCTGACTTCTTTTTACCGTTTCGACATGACCGCGTTTTTAGCTGTAGCCACTTCCGGTAATTGGATTTTGTGCAGATACTTGGCAGTGCATTACAGACTCATATATCCCCACCCATCACGCTTAGCATCCGTTCAATTTTCATCTCTATGGGAATCATTACTAATACACGTCCACGCACCATTAGAGTCGCTACAAAATGCGTGTCTGACGCACTCTGTACACGCACCACTTCTTGCATGACTGTAATACTCATTTTGTAGTTGAGTCCATTTTCGACATGTACACCTCCTCCTCCTCTACTCCACGAACACGCCCCCACAAACACATCAAACTTTTGTCCTATTTTGCTGCCTGGTACAACGTGTTACGTGCTTCATCTGTTCCCTGCATCAGCGCAGACATGTATTGTTAAGTAGCCCACAGTTCTCTAAAAGCAATGAAAATGATCTTATTAATGTTGAAATAAAAGTATTCAAAGAAAGTTTTTCTTGAAAAAATATATTTAAACATTTTTTTTATTAGGATTATCTTCATAATTAAATGAATATTTTACTCAATTCAGACATTACGTACAAGGAAACAGTGATAAACGTTTCAGTTGTATTTTTCCCAGCCCTTCTTCACGTGCTATGACTGTTTATAGTAGTTATAAATTACCACTTTCTTATTTGATCATGTGGTTTCCCCCTCGTTTTTTTTTTTCGATGCCAATGTCATTCCTGATATAGCCATAAATATGGAAATAAACAAAATCTGCTTGTCTTTGCAGAGGTTATCTGCTTGTTCCTGTGACAAACTGTGCTGCAGTCGACAGCATCATCCTCATACACTTGCGATCACTTATGGATGGTCTAATTGTGATGTCATCAGCCTAAACATTTCCTTGGATTATATTTCTACCACGAAGCGATTATTTCTATAAAGGGGAGTTGCAGCATAGCACAAGAGAAACTTTTAGAAAAACCACTTTTAACAGATAAGACGTTGCGTTCTGACTCAAGATGTTCACGTCATTAATTAGTGACTAGAAACACCGTAGTTTGGAAAGAAAGAAAAAATAGACGCTTTGGGGATATTCTTTCACTCATTACGTCTGCGTTATGTTGATAAAATCCGCAATATGCGCTAATGAGGCCGCTAATTTATCCGTAGCGGAGCCGAGTTCATTATAATAATTTTAACGAAGTATTTTGGTTGTTTCCCTCAGGCGGAGAGAAATTACAACCGATGCCTGACAGTCCCCCCTCCCCCTCTTTTTAAAATCTCGGGGCACGTTATTTTGTTGTTAAGTGATATTGAAAAATGGAAGCGGAGTGAAAGAATATGAAAGCAACAAAATCGTTTGGTGCATTATTATAATTATGTAAATATTAGGCAGTGGCAAAAGTTGTTGCTGCAACTTCAACGATTTTTGCTGTTTATTAATGAATTCCCTCATTTTGTTGGTTTCCTCAAGATGGTAATCAAAAGAGAAAGAAAAGAAAACAAAACCAGGAGACTGTAAACGAAAAGGGATTGGATTACGCTCCCAATTCCTTCACGAATCAATTTATTTTGATTTAATTTTCTTTTGGTTAATGCATGTTGCTCTCAATTTACTATTTGTTCCC